>NC_021164.2:73657344-73729112 GCF_000331145.2 Cicer arietinum | reverse complement strand
GGAAACTTTTCAGGATGCAACAGCTTGCTGCTTACTTCTAGGAAATCCAATGGTAACATGATCAAAATCTACTCTGATGATACTATGTTGAATTTGATTCTTTGATTCTAACAACAACTAACAGCAGGACAGAGTTGAAAATACCAATAAATAGCTACTAATTTTATAAAAAAAATATTCATGCATAAATCAAAATGAATACTATTATGGGGATACAGATTATGTAAACTTTCAATTATATACAATATAGAGTGTGATCCATCTTGTAAGTGTCACACAAATTTTGGATATACTCACCTCAATCATTCCCTTGTTACAGCTCTCTATTTCTGACCAAATATTAGATGCAACTAATAATCACTTACTTACATTAAGCTTCATGATTAGAAAAGTCATCCTTTTATAAACTAAAATGACAAAAATATCTTATCTATGTTTCTTATGATTTAGTATTACTATAGGCAGAATCTAATTTTTATGTGCCTAGGACCAAGGCAGGATGGCAAATTGGCACTTACTTTCCTCAATAGGCATCCTGCATGATTCCTTCATGCAATTTGACAGTTTTTCATTGGCCATTTTCACTAACTGCTACATACACAAATGGTCCTATGATCACATCATCAAAATCCTGAAGTGATTCCAATATCTTTACCACATCACTCATAGTAGGCCTTGGATTTGGGTGGTGACTCAAACATTTATAAGTCAATGCAGCAACTTTCAAAGCTCCTTTAATAGGAAACTGACCCTCTAATCTTGAGTCTGTGATATGAAGAAGCTTTCTTTGATCTCTCAAAATAGGCCTTGCCCATTCCACCAAGTTTCTCTCTCTATTTGATCTGCTTTTGTCCAGTACCCTCTTGCCTGTAAGCAGTTCCAATAACACAACTCCATAGCTATACACATCACTCTTTGTAGAAAGGTGGCCTGAAAGTTATATGAAGACAATTTGATTTTGTTTTATCTTTTGTTATAGAAATAGTTTATTATACATAAATACTTATATGAGAAATGTTTATGCTATAAGCACTTAATTATGTTGTTTATCCAAACATGCCTTAATGCTTTCTATCGAGTTTGTTGCAAAATGCAAAAGTAAAGTTAAAATAAGTAATTAAATGGTAATATGTCAATACCTGACATGATATACTCAGGAGCAGCATAACCTTTTGTTCCCATTATGCATGTTGTTGTCACATGTGTTTCTTCTCCATCAGGACCATCTTTTGCTAGTCCAAGGTCTGATAGTTTAGCCGTGTAATCCTAAAATTTGAAAAAAAAAACTACATAATGTAATCTAGTGGGGTCAAATAGTTCAACTAGTTTGAGCTAAAGGTTAAAATTAAGGTGAATGCAAAAATACTAATATAATAGTTGATGTACTAACATTTTTCTATTAAAAAAAATGATGTAAACTAGCACGAGAAGCAACATTATGGTTGACCAAGAGAACATACCGAGTCGAGTAATATATTTGAAGCTTTGAAATCCCTATATATTACAGGTTTATCTGTTTCATGAAGGAAGGCTAGACCTTTAGCTGCACCTAATGCAATTTTCATTCTGGTTGACCATGGTAAGGTAGCAGAGTATCCTGCTTATATCAGAACAAATAAAATAAGAAAAGCAGGCCTTAAGGCTTGATTAATAATAATATGTATATTTATAACATAGTACCGGTAACAAGTTAATTTCCAACTACTTATGTGAATATATATCCTTACCAATCACATCATACTATTTTATCTCATGAGAATCCATAACTTAAATCATTTAGATATGTGCTTGATAATAAAGAACAGAAACACATACACTTCGGAAATGACCCTGTGGTTTTCTATTCCATTAGAGAAAAGAGGGTGGGAAAAGAAAAGAAAAGAAAAGAAAGAAAAGCAACATACTTCTGAACAATTGATTCTCCAAGCTCCCTCTTGCCATGTATTCATACACCAGAAGCCTTTGCTCCTCCTCACAACAATATCCAATTAACTTTACAAGATGTGGATGTCTAAGCTGTCCAAGAAATATAATCTCTGCCTATAAAACAAAACATTTTCCAATCTATAAAAAAAATAAAAAACTATTTTAAAAAACTTCTAAGCTTTATTAGAAAGTTAATTACCAGCCACTCTCTGTGACCTTGTGAGCCATCCAAGTTGAGCCGTTTAACAGCAACAGGTTGAGCCCTCAAACCATGTCTAAGTTTATCATCAACAAAACCCTTATAAACAGGTCCAAACCCTCCTTCACCTAGCAAATTACTCCATGAAAAGTCATGTGTTGCTTCTCTTAACTCCTCTAAGGTGAATGTGTAAAGCTTTGAGCCAGCTAAAGAAACTGAAAGATCCTCAATAGCTTGACTAGAGCTTGTAGAATTAATGCTTATATCAGAGAGACATAGCCTTTTGAAAGAACCATGTTTTAAACCTCGTTTCTCTGTTTCATCTAAGGTGTTTTTGGTCTTGTAACAACCTAAGATCAAGACCAAGGACTTCCATGTAATCTTTTTAGAACTCATATAGATTCTGTAATTTATCGGTTTTGTTTTGTATGTTTAAAATATGTTACAAATAAAAACAACTTAATTTGCTCTTAATCCTATAGTACTGAATTTTATAAAGCCAACAACAACATACAAGATGACATAATTGATGACACTAAAAAAAAAGTGAAAGATTAGAAATTCATGGCACGTACATTCTTCTAATCTTAACTACCCTTAGAAAATAAACTTATGTGGAGATTCCTTGACTTCTAGACCTCTTTAATATATGTAAATATATATAATAACAAGAATTATGATGCCACATTGTACTTGACATTTGTAACACTATATATATACATGCATGAATATTGATAATAAAATATAATTTTGTCACACATATATATATATATTTCTTTTATAGTATTATAATGACTATAGTTGTTGTCACATCTTGGATTAACTAAAGGTCAAGTAACTCGCCTAGCTAACTGTTGACTTAAATGTTACCCTATAGTATAAACAACACTTCTCCCCAACCCTTTATTAGAAATAAACATGTATGTATAGATCTTCATCTTGATTACCTTAGTTTTCCACTTAATTTTGTATAGCGGTTGATGAACATTTTAGGGAAGATGAGAGAATTTGAAATAATTTGTCAAGTGTTTTAAACAAACAAGTTCAATATCGAATATTTGCTCATTCAATTGATATTTCCTATTTATTGGTAGGTCATGCTCTTCTGGATTGCTTTTGTTAAGATGTCAATATCAAACAATGTATCACGACAATAAGGCTTCTATTTTCTAAATTAACTAATTCTTTAATGTGATTGATTATTGAAGATAGCTTCTACAAATGGGATTGCTCTTATATTTTCTTTTGGTGACTAGGAAATTTGATAATGATTATGAAATCATAATAATAAAACTATATTCAAATGTGTGTGCATTTTGGTTGAAGAATAATAATATTACAAGGACTTCTGAAGGCTAATTAGATGTATTGAAATTATTGAGAAAATAGGCTCCACTAAGGTCAAAGAGAAAGGGTGAACAAATCAATCTAACCATCAACCACTTCGATACATACCTTATGAAAAATATGCCAAAGTTAATAATTATGCACAAGGTGTGGTGAATTAGACTAATTAATTATTGCGTCATTCTTTTTGACATTCACTGTCCAAGTGTTTAAAATAAGACAAAAATGTTTAAAACTAAAATATGTATAATTGCTCTCGTGGTCCCTTAATTTTAATGATATTTTAGTTTTTTATCTTTTTTTTTTCTTTTTCGATTTAGTCTTTTATTTAATTTTAAGTAACAATTTGATACTTTATATCTTAAAATGTCAACAATGTTATCATTTCTTTACAAAATCTTCAAACAAAATCCATAAAATTCAAAATCAATTTCAAGAAAATTCATATATTCATCAAATGCATAACTCAACTATTCAAATAAACTCATATTTCCATTTTCAACTACATCAAATTCATCAAATAAAGAATTAAAATACGAGTTTTTGAAAATTTGAATTATGAATTTGATGAAATTTACATTATATTGAAGATGATAATTAATTTTATGGATTTTGTTTGAAAACTTTGATGAAATTTTTAAATTTTTATAAAAAAAAATAATAACATTGTTGATATTTTAAGATATAAAGGATCAAATTGTTATTTAAAATTAAATAAAAAATTAAATTAAAAAATATATATAAATAACTAAAATTTTACTTAAAACTGCGAAAACAATTATATCATTAAAATAATGTAAATTTAAGTACTTGGCATTATCGAAAGGTACATTAGTTTAAAAAATTCAAGTGATCAGCAGGTTTAAAGTTAAGCTTCACATTATAAGAATGACACATCTTGAATTCTCACATGGACATATGAAACGTGTGAATAATTATTTTTGAAAAGAAAAAAAATATTGGAAAAGAGAAAAATTATTATTAAATTAGTATTAGTGACTATTTAACCGTTTATCATATTTAAATTTCGTTTCACAAAATTATGATGTTAAACTTATACGAGCTATGTCTCGTAGACAAACGTGTGAGTAATCCAAATTCTTTAAAAATATCAATATCAATATATGCGAGATCATAATTATTATCAATTAAGATAAAAAGAAATTAAAAAAAATATTGATACACCTAATTTTAAATTAGGAGGGTTGTAGGATGTGATTTCTCAAATATCCCATATGCTCTTCTTATATTAAAATAATATCATAGTTTTTGGGCAAAACAAAAATTGTCTACTTCAATTGCAAATTTGTAATTTGCAAACACACTAACGAAATAAGTAGAGAAAACATATATTTAATTATACGATGATTAAAATTAATTAAAATGAATTAATTTTATAAAATTAATTTTAGTTTAAATTTAAAACTAAATTAGATATAAAATAGTTTATATTTAAATATATTCAATAAAAATGAATTAAACAATATATTTTAATATAAAAATAATATTTGAATTTAAATACTACGAATTTTATCCTTAAATTAATTATAAAAACAAAATCAATTTTAATTACATCAAAATATGCCAAAATAGTTTTTTTTTGGGTGAATAGTAATACGTAGTAATAATGTTAAGGTTGAAGAAAAAAACTGGATCTGTCCATAACAGTCTTTAACTACCCAACTTGCGCCACCAAAGTACGCAAGATAGCGTGCATGTTATGGAATGGCACAATGTTTCATTATTTTCCCGCAACGTTCAATGATTAGATAATTGGAATCTGGAACAGAAAATATATATGCCAATTGTCATGTGAGGTTGAAAATTGATGACGTATAAATTAATGCTCTCTTTGCATTAGAAAAAATAGGTAAATGCTAATAATTGTTAAAGAAATTAAAAATAAAAAAGTCAATTAAAAATATATTAAAATTTTATTTTCAACTCTTTAAAAAAATTTAAAAGTTTTTTCTTTATATATAACTTTCATGTTTAATTCTTTAATAAGTGTCAATGGACTTTTGTTAGTGTTTTGAAAATGTTAAGTAATACATTTGTTAGACCTATTATCTATCTTAATCTTAAAGTTTGATTTGACAATTTTTAAAATATATAAACTATTGTTTATATATTTTAAGGAAAATTTAGACCATTCAAACGGCGAGTAGATAAACTTTTGTAAATATTTTAATAAATCAATATATCATTGAATTTAAATATTATCTTTGATATCTAACTTAATATTTTTAGAGAATATAATAATATATATTTAAATTATATAAAATATTAGTAAATTCAAGATTTAACATAACATATAAAATACAAAATTGAATTTAATAATAATAATAATAATAATAATAATAATAATAATAATAATGAAAGTGATTTAAATCAAAAGAAACAAAATTGAAATTTATAGAATATTATTTCTAATACCACGAGATACGATTGCATAACTTAAAATTTAACCGAAACTCAAAATTAATATTATATATAATTTTTTTAATATTCAAAACATAAAGCCACTGTTGATTAGGACTATCAAATACCATATTCTTTATTTTATTTTTATTATTAAAAAGTATATTCTTTTATGAAGAATAAATTAAATTACGAAATTAAACACAAAAAACTACTATACATCATTAATTAATAAGAATAGTATTTATATTTAAAAAAATCGCGACAACTTAGTGAGAAGAGTGATCTTCACTAGTTTAAGCAATCAACACACTAATAGACATCTTTAAAAGATATGAATGATTAAAGTTCTCAAATCTAAATGTTAAAAATGATAAATAATTTTTTGAAGGAGATGTTGAATATGCATATTTGAAGACAATTTTTAATGGTTCATATTAATCACCACTACATAGTCTAATTTAAAAATAACTGAATAAATATTTAGCTCTTGTGCATGCTTGATATTCAACCTTAACGCCCAAAATTCGAATTCAATGTGTTATAAAAATCTTTGACGAACCTACCATTTGTATGTCAAACAAGATCACCACAAGTAGAACTACCAAAAAAAAAAAAAACTCTGAAGGAATCATTTACTCTAAAAGAATCTTCTCAATTATATTTTATTGAGAACTCTTTAAATCAAGATTTTCACCAAATAAAAGGATCGGAAAAACATAAAAATATTGCAATTCTTCAAAATTTCACACACATCTACAAAAGAAAGAAATCCATTGAAATTAATCTTGACCAATATGTTTAGCGGTTTTTTCTTACTAGATAATCTTTTTTAGTAAATGGTAACTAGATATTTCTTGAGGATCGGCTTTCATATGGCCATTTATTCCATCCTTTTTTGTAACTACGTTAATTATCAATAATAAATAAATAAAACTTAATCGTTGATATGTAATAAGGGCATTATAACATGTACTCCACTCAATGATATGTTGGTGATATCTTTTTATTACTTGTTGAGTTGACGTTATCAAATTTTAATGACAATCTTTCGTAATTTTTAATTGCATTCTGATGGTTCTTTATTTAAAAAAGAATAGCGTAGATTATACTTATTTCCTTTAAGTAAAGCTCGAATTACATTATTTTGTAAAGGTGCAAACATATTTTATTTTAATAATGATATTGCAATATAAGAAGACATGTAATCGAAAATTTGGGGACCAGCAAATAAACGTATCATCGTTTAGAAGGAGCGAATATCACAATTATTATTACAATTTTAAATAGAAATTATAAAATAAGGAAAAAAATATATTAAATAATAAAAAGATTGTTCAAGTAATATAACAATAAGTTAAAGTAACTATATATATTAACTAACTATTTTACTTAACTTGTATAATTAATTAATATAATTAATATTTCATCATAAATTGAAATGTATTTACTATATTTTTAGTTTTGAAATTACAAAAATAAAAATATAAAATATACATCGATGACAAAAGATATGAAATATCAAAATTTAATGTCAATTAAGACTATAAAAAATAAATTTTATTTAACTATCTATTTTTTAATGGACACAACGAATTATATTTATTTAACTATTTACTTTTTTTATGGGCATAATCTATAAGGTAAATTATATCACTAAATTTTTTAGTCGAATTTTTTTTAACAAATTCATAAAAGAGAGTTCTTAAAGAAATTCAAATTTGTTAGAAATATATTTCTGCGAAATACTATTTACAATAACTCTTGAATGATCCAATTACATATTTTCATGGTGTATGAAATGTTAGAAATGTTTTGAATTACAACGACAAGATTATATCCATATGAATAACCTTGATTATACTTGATTTGTAAAACATTTACCAAACTTGATGCAACTTGT
Organism: Cicer arietinum; assembly: GCF_000331145.2. Lineage (NCBI taxonomy): Eukaryota > Viridiplantae > Streptophyta > Magnoliopsida > Fabales > Fabaceae > Cicer > Cicer arietinum. Next base: position 73,721,316 of record NC_021164.2, on the reverse strand, counting down.
CGTTTCAAAATTCTTGATAGTTATGACATTAAATGCTCCACTTTTGAAATGTTGAAAAAAATAAATTTTGAATGGAGAAAGAAGGAAATATGAGAGGAAATAATGATTTTTTTTTTTAATTTTTTTGATATAAATTTTGTTTACAAACATCTTGTCCTTAATAATCTTGTCTTATGTTTATTTTTATTTTTATATCATCATCATTATGATGAGATAATTATAATTTGAAATTCATAATTATAATTTGGAATTATTTAGAAGAAAGAAGAAGAAAATGAACAAATTTTAAAATAATCAAATAAGAAAGAAAAGATAAATTAATTAATCTTAAATAAAAAATTTCTCAAACAAAATTTGAGAAATAAAGTCATTGCATAATTATTTCTCTGATACCATATTACAATCTAAATAAAAATTATAAAATATATTAAATAATAAAAAATTATTCAAATATATAAAATGATACATAACATTTAATAACATGTTTAATAATTATCTTATGTTAAAACCATACACTTCTTCTTTAGCTAGGAAACAAATATGGATATATTAATACATTTTATCATAAATGAATCTTTTAACGGTAACAAGTAACTTTAAATCAATACATTTTACTTTTTTTTTTTTTTTTTACCTTTTTATAACTTTAAATGTAAACATTAATTATTTTTTAGCACTTTAATATTAATTTTAGGAATTTAGAAGAAAAAATCAGTTTTAAATAGTTTTTTTTATTGCTTTGGTAATTTGTCCATTTTTATTTTATTATATTTCATTTTATAGTATCTTATTTCATAATTGAAAACAGGGCCTAAAATTATATTTAATGATATTGATAAAAAAAATAGTTAAAATGCAAAATAAATTTACTAATATTAAAAAATGAAATGCAATTATATTAAAACCGACTAAATCGTAATGGATTGGAATGTAGATTTGAATTGATATTTTTTTGAAATAGATAATATAATTTTATGTAAATTTTATCTTTGTGTATGAAGTGAGTATCCTCCACATACTACTACTACAGAGACAAATCAATTGAACTTGGTAGGACGACAAATGGCAGCAAAAGAAGATATTAAGAATACATATTTTGACATAAGAGTAAAGAGACATAATTTAAGACAATTGATAGCGTAATTTTCTCTAAAATAATAGTAGTAATTTTTATTTTTATTTTTTTTATTGAACCACCAAAGCTGAGGTCTATATACTACATAAGACATACTAAATAAGGGCCAGAGTTTGATAAAATGATTTTTTCAGGGGATTACGAAAAAGTTTTGTGTGATTATAAAATTTAAATACATCATTTAAGAAAATAGAGTAAATAAAAAATTACATATTTTTAAAAGATAATTACATGATTTTTTTTTATGTATTTTAAAACAATTTTTATTTAGTTATAATCACCTAATTATTTATCCTAGGCCACACTCACACTCAGGTATACCAACCCACAGGCCACACCTACCTTCAACTCTCTTTACCGTCCTATTAATTTCTTTTATGAACTCTTTCAACACCACCAATAACGATTCACACTCAAGTTATTTATTTACGACATAAGTTCATTTTTCCTTACTTTGCATTCTTCTGCCACCAATTTCCAACTGTTTGGGCAGTACAATAAAGTGTGACTTGAGCCTTGAAACAAGATTATATGTTTAATAATATATATGTAGAAAGTTGGTTGTTTGTGGTAATATGAGGCTTAAAACAAGAAATTTAGAAGCTATCCCATTGGACTCACCCTGAATTTACCAAAAAAATTAAAGGAAAGTTTATTATAAATGTATTGCGGATTAAAATTAGAGTTTGAAAATGGTATCAACAATCAATCATGTGAAATTATTATTTCATATTTAATTAATTTTTAAATAATTTAAAATTTAAGTTAATTTTGTGAATTTTTTTGGATATATTTTTATAAAATAAAATTAATTTAAAATACTACACTTAAAAAATATATATTAAAATATTATACGTTTTGAATTTTATTAAAGTCGTATCTAACATGAGATTATGTGAATAAAAAAAGAATTGAGAACTAGTAGTTGATTGGTTTGTATCTTGAAGATGCAATTTTCTATTTATATATATATATATATATATAATTTTTAATTAATTTTATATTATTACTAATTAATAATTATAATTTTTAATTCTTTATTTTATTATTTAATATAAAAAAAAGTAGAAAAAATATGTATATATAGAAGATCTAAAAAAAAATTCACACGATGATGATCGTGGGACGCGATCTAGTAAAAATCCAAAAAGAAAAAGTTGAACATTGTTTCATTGTGTTTTATTTTTTAGTTTTTAAAAACTATTTTATAAATAAATTTTAGAAAATTATTTTTAAAAAGAAAATTTTAGAAAAATCTGTTTGATAACTTCAATATTTAAAATAGTTTTTGATTAGAGAGTAAAAAAACTAAAAAATGAAAAAGTAAAATACCATTTATTTGTTTTGCTTTTTTAGTTTTAAAAAGTAGAATATGAAAAATAGTTTTACAAAATAGTTTTTAAAAACAAGTAATCCAAACAAATTTTTAAATTTTTATATCTCAAAATACTAAAATAGAGTTTTTGAGATGTGAATCAAACAAGCCATTAGTATTCTTTTCAAAGATTTTTCGAAAATTCTTTTACAAAATAATTAAAATGGTAATTCTTTTGGTTGGAAATTTTATTGGATACCTATAGTTTAAAGGCAAAATAATTAAAATGGTAAATTTGTTTGAAAATAAATTAACATAAAATAAAAAAGAAACGATATTGATGTTCCAAAACAGAGTTATCGCGATCCGGTGTTATTTCACGGAGGGTGAATTGAACAAAAGCAGAAAGAGACTTTTGGGTGATAACAATAATGGAAAGAAAACCAACCCAACTAACTTTATTTTCATTCCATTTAATTATTTTCACCCAACACAAAATATGTGTAACCTTGATTTTCTCCTAATAAGTAATAACCTGAGTGATGATGTTGAAAATAAAACACCGTAATTGAACCCTGATCGAGATCCAATAATTGAACAGCATGGTTCCGTCGTTTTTGAGTTTCGCCGGCTTATACAGTGGGTACATACGACGGTGTTTCGCGAGAGCAGGACTGTTCTCACAATCAATCAACATAGACAATGAAACGACGCTCCACGTTTGGGGTCCAACAAATCAAGCCACACAAAAACCTTCCCTCGTTCTAATTCACGGTTTCGGTCCCATGGCTATGTGGCAATGGCGTGAACAAGTCCAATTTCTTTCCCCTCATTTCAACCTCTATGTTCCCGATCTTATTTTCTTCGGAGAATCCAATACAAGGTCCTTTTTCTATTTCCTTACTCCCTCATTATATTGATTATATTTCAGATTTGTTGTGTTAATTAAAATTATTATATAATTACATTTTTTTGATTTATTTATTTATGATTCCCAATTACAAGGTCGAAGGAGAGAAGCGAGAAATTTCAAGCAGCTTCGGTTGGGAAACTGTTGGAGAAGTTAGGTGTGAAGAAGTTCCACGTGGCAGGGACTAGCTATGGTGGTTTTGTGGCTTATCATTTGGCGAATATGTTGGGGGTAGAGAAGGTTGAGAAAGTTGTTATTGCTAGCTCTGGTGTTAATATGACAAAGAATCATGGCTTGGGTTTGTTGGAAAGGGCTAAACTCGATAACATTGAGGATCTTATGTTACCTTCTTCTCCAAAACAGTTGAGGAAATTGATCACTCTTGCTGTGTCTAGACGAATCCATTACGTGCCTGATTTTTTCTTCAACGATTTCATAAATGTAAGTTCTTTTTTTTTTTCAATTTTCATTCATGTGGCTAATTTCTCTTTTCCTTTTGTTTTCATGAAAAATTAAGTTTTTTTATTTGATTTTCGTAAGTAACACACAATAAGGGGGGAAGTAAATTAGAAAAAATTATGTATTGTTCTAGTATATTGTATAATTTTGTGTAGGAAAATGGTAGCCATCCATTTTGTTAGGTTTATTTATTTTGTAAACACATTTTGTTCATCTTAAAATACGTATTTATTTTAATTTTTTTTTAATGAGACATTTGAAATGAATCATTATAATAAAGAAAAGATAAATTTCTAGTTAAACTAATGTATTTTTTTTAAATGATAAAAATAATTATTTTGCATTTTCATGTTTTTGAAAATACAAATAATTATTTATTTTAATAATCTCTTATTATCTTACTAACAAATAAAGTCAACACACTTTTAACATACTTAAATAAAAATAGTTTTCGTTATATTATTAAATACACAATTTATACATCAAATTATAATTATATAACAGTAAAAACAACACAATGATTTGTATTAAGTTTAGTCATTTTGTAAAAAATAACATTGTTCTTTTAATACATATATATTTATTTATTTTCTTTCTAAAATACATAATCATTTTTTCAATCAAAATTCTGTGAGTAAAATAACTTAATTATACATGATACTATGTTTGAACTTGTACGGTAAATAAAGTAAAATAAATGTATAAATTTGAGTTTAACGATGATGCACAACATCTAATAAAAACTCATGGTTATGTCAAACAACAATAGTAAATATAACCACTCAATAACCATCATGCTTCTATTAGACGTATACGTTAGTGTATCTTCCATTTTCTTATAAATTTATTTCAATGATATATATAAGTATGTGATACGTTGCAGAAACTATACTCAGAAAATAGGAAGGAAAAGCTGGAGCTTCTAGCTGGCTTGTCCATTGGCAAGAATGATACTTCAAACATTCCACCTCTTCAACAGGTAATTAAGTTTCATCTTCATCTATACACGACTGAACTTATACTTAATTACATGCAAATTAACCAAAATTAAAATGTGCCATTAATTGGATCGTTACTGTGGCTGATTAACATTACTCATAAACAGGAAGTTTTGATAATCTGGGGGGAAGATGACAATATATTTCCCGTGCAGATGGCCCATGAACTCAAAGAGTATGTAATTTTTTCACTTCAGCCTTTTTTTCTTCTGGCAATTAATGTTCCAATTAATCCTAATAACATATATAAATGCACCTGTAAACTTGACATGACTAACATTTAGACATGGGGCGGGGGTCGGGGGCAGATTTTGCCTCCTCCACTCCGCATCCGACTAATCGGAAAAATCCACTCTCACCTTCGTTTTATAGCATCTCCGCCCGCAACGGAATTTGGGTTTCTCTGTCCACACCTACACCCGTTCATATATATATATAATTATAAATTTAAAAATCATATCTATTATAATTAATAAAATAAAATAATTGTTATTAGACAATTATAAAATAAAAAAAAATATTTTTTATGGAGATAAAATTATAATTTTTAATATTTAAAAAAATATTAAGTATATTCAATATATATATGTATATAAAATTTAAAATTGCATTAATATTACCTGCGGTTGCGGGGTGGATATATCACCACCCCACACCCGTCCCCGCCCCCTGAATTTTATTTTCGGAAAAATTTGCATCTGCACTCAATCGAGTTTTTCCCACCCAAATCAAACGGGTTTGGGTGGATACTCGCGGACGGGTGCGGATTATATTGTCATCCTTATTACCATGAGATGTTGACTTCTTGATAATGTATCAATTAATTGCAGGGTAATCAGTAAGAAAGCAAGATTGGAATTGATAAAGGATGCATCCCATGTGCCTCAACTTGAAAAGCCAGCCGAATTCAACACTATCATCCTAAATTTCTTAAAAGAAGCCTCTTGAATACTTTTTAGGCCTCATTCATCAGCTTCGATTATGTTTCCTATTTTTTCTACTATATTTATTTATTACTACTATTATTCAGTCAATTCAATAATCATTAACCTTAGCATAAATTCAAATGGTATACAATATTTTATTTGTTGTCTCATGTAGGTAGATCGGTTGATAAATTAAAAGACGCCAAATGAATATTAAAATAGAGCACTCGAATTCGAACATGCTAAAATAACATTACTATTAATTTTTAACATTTTTTTATAAAAAAATATTTTAAATAATTTTGATATGATATAGACATGTTGATATCGTTAACGTAAAAAATATAGAACATATGACATTGATACAAATACATTTAATTATTTCTTATAATTAAATACAAAATAAATATTATTTATAAAATATCTAAATTTAAAATATAATACACACGTGAATTGGAGTTGAGCAATTTGTTTCATCAAAAAATTTATTAAATAAGATATAATTATTTTTCACATTTAAATTTAATGTATTTAATATTCTCATTAATCATCATTATTTGGACACATCTTTAATTCTCATAACATTTGTTTGAGTTGTTAGACAATTTTTTTATAAGTGTTGTACGAATATAGATACTCATGCGTATCAGACACATCGATACATCTAATTCGAAAGTGTTTATTGTTTATAGATTATATTATCTCCATCATATTTTTGTTATTTATTTTTGTTATTTAATACAAGGGTCGTTTTTTAAAAATACATAGAAATGTGCTGAATATAAAAAAAATATGGTGAAACAGTTAAGATTGACCTTTAGTAAAAAAAAAAAAAATGGGTTGTCATAATTGAAAGTTAATTTATTAATTTTTGATAATTATATTACTTATTTACAGAAAGTATTCACCGACCGACTTTTTGGATGATAAATTTTCGTTGAATATTAAGAAATTTGAAAATACATACATGAGTGATGGGAAAATGCAATGGAGAATTTATTCCATCTAAATATAAATTGAGTGTGACACAAGCTTAAGCTTATATATGCAAGCTACGGCTAACTAGAGAAATTCACTGTAACTAACTCTAATTAATTATTCAACTATGTGATATAATCAATATTTCACCACGCTCCCACAAGTAGTGAAAAACCTTAAAGTATGTTGACACAAGATCTTCGTCTTTGAATTTTATTGAATTTCGCATAGCCTCACAACCGCAACGAACAATACAAATACAGTTAGGAATTGTAACCTCATATTTTTTCCAAAGACCTTTGAGTTTTGTGAAATAGTCATTAACAAAAAGAGATTTTTCTCAAATCACACTGCAAAATGGAACACGCACACTTGAGAATTTTATTCCAAACATCGCCTACAGTATCTGAGTAAACACGAGTCTATGCAATTGAAGGAATCACATAGTTTTCCAATAGTGTACCATAGTGAAGATGACCTAACAAAATTCAGGATCAAAAGGCTCTTGATACTACCATATTAAAAACAACATTAAAAAGTGAAGGAAAGTAAAGAAACTAATGAAAAATGGAATGGATAATTTATTCTATTTGATTTATTTGATAGAGTTTAATTATTATTTATTTTTAGTTTAATTGAATGTTTGATCTCTATATTATTATCAATTTATGAAAACTGTCTCCTTTCTAATATTTTTGAACTAAAAACAACGATTTAACATATTTATAATGACATGACATACAATTTTATAATATATAATCATCTACATGCATTAATTATTCATGTCATTAATTAAATTGAAAATTTTCCGAAGTTGAAATATATATTTTTACGATGTTTTTTATTTCAATTTCATATGTATTGATCATTATATCATTTGTCATATTATTTAAAATATATCACGTCATCACTTTTTAGTTAAAAAATCATAAAAAAGAACCAAAACTATAAACTTATAAAATAGGAAAACTAATTTCGTAAATAAATAAAAATAGAGAAATTATAATTAAGCCTTTATTTTTAATATAAAAATATTTATAATTACAGTATTTATAAATTAAATCAATATTATATCGGTCATTAAGCAAACATTTTTTCTCAAGGTTTTTTGCATTCTGGGATTTCTTTTTCTTCATTGCTAAGACCTTATGAAATTTTTTTTACCATCTTTTTGTCGTCAGTGGTCCTCTGCGTCAACTCTCTTATCAACGATGAATAAATATTCAATTTAGTTTTGAAAATTTTACCGTATACTCCACATTTTACGTTTACCTTATAAATATAATGAAATAACCATTTTACTTATGTATAAATCTTAAAATTTATAATTTTTTTTATAATTTTACTGATTTTTTTTTTCAGTTTTTCAGTTTTTCAGTACACAATATATATTTCAAAAAGCTTTTTTAAAACTTTTCGATAAAGAAGTTACACTCTGAATTTTGTTTTCAAGTTGTCCAGTACATCAATTATATTCTAGAAAACTTTTTTCAAGTTTTTCGGTAAATAAGTTATATTTCGAAAAAAAAATTTAGAGTTTTCTAGTAAAAAAGTTAAACTCTAGAAAACTTTTTTTATTTTTTCCGGAAAATAAGTTAGTTTTTAAATAAATAAAATTAAAAAATCGATGTGTGCCGGAAAACTTCTTCACAAATTTTCTGATAAACCCCAATTAGTAAAAAAAAATTAAAAGTATATTTGACATTTTAAAAAGTTTGTGGAAGTATAGGTACAGATATGGAGGTATATATATGATAAATTTTTCTTTAATTTTTTAAATTGGACACTAACTCTTCAATTGAAGCCCGTTAGAAGTGTCATTTTAATTTCTTATTATGAAATTTAAAAAACTAAAATCAGTCTAATTTTTGAGTTTTTAATTTTAGATTTTAATTATTAGTTTTGAATTTCAAATTTTAATTGAATTTTATTTAAATTGAATCACCCTATTTATCTTGTTTCATTATAAATTCATCAAATATAAAAAAATATTGACACGTAATAATTAAAAATAAAAAATTATTATTATTTTTTAATTATTTTAAAATTATTCAAATACTATAAAATTATATTTTATTTAATGATTTGAATGCAATTTTTTCTCTCTCTATTTTGTCAAATTTTTTTAGTTTCTTCATATCTAAAATTGGTTTTTTGGTAGGAGGATTTTTTAATACTCTACATTAATGACATGACATTTATATGGTATTTGTGAGTTGAATAAAATATTTTTTATATTATTTTTGTTGTAATTAATTATTTTATTTATCAATCTAAATATATATTTTTTAAATATTTTATTTATCTATATTATGATATTAATCAAAAATTGAATTTATTATTTATGAAGAGTGGAGTAACTTGAAATAACTATGTTCAAAATCACTTTTATGGGGTGTATTGGATTCAGATTTTAAAATATTGTTTTGAGAGAAAAAATCTTGAAGATTTTAAAAGAATTTATAGGAATGTGTAGATTTTAAAAGACTCTTTATAAGATTTTAAAAAATTATTTATACTCAATATTTTAAAAGACCTTTTAATTGATTTGTAATATAATATTCTGAAATATTTTATGAATTTATAATATTGGATGACAGCATATAATAAATATATTATAAAGGTTGAATAAATAAAAACAAACTGATATAGCTTTTAAAATATTTCAACAACAAAATAGTTTCTAATTACATATCATCGTCAACAGTATTTATCCACATATCTGTAGCTATAATACTTCTCCATCAATTAACATTGTCGTATTCATGTTCTTATGCTGAAAAATTCTTCTTAACAACATTCTTTATAAAAAAAATTATGAAGTGTTATACATATTAATACAAGTTATGAGCGTATCTTAAAAAAAAAAAAATAGAAATATTTGACTTAAGGTTTGTGAACTGTAATTTAAATATACCAAATATACCGTTGATGAAATATAATTTATTCTACATTTTGTTTGTTAAGTGATATATTGATAATCCATCGTTTACAGCATCGACCAAGAGATGCATCAACTTGGTAATAATATCTTTCATAGTCAAACTTTATAATGATCTTTATCTCTCCATTTTTCTTTATTATTTATTTATTGTAAATCTCTCATCTGATCACTAATACACCAATAATAATAATAATAATAATAATAATAATAATAATAATAATAATAATAATAATAATAATTAAACAATAAAAATAACAACAATCTACTACTAATAATAAATAACAATAATAATAATAATAATAATAATAATAAAAATAATAATAATAATAAGGGTTAAATAATTTTTTCTGTTAAATAATATTACAGTATAGTCAAATGGTTCTTTTTCTTCTATAAAAATTAAATTATGTATTAAATTATTAACAGTTTTCTGTTGGTTACAAAAATTATTAAAAGTTTAATAAGTATACCATAACTATATAATTTTGTTATACGTACACATATTACTATCGTTTAAATAAAATTAGAATTCCTTTAGAAGTAAAATATGGTGGGACGTGCAAAGATTGTTCATTCCGTAATTGTATGATTATCAAAAGGTTCAAATGTTATTTAGTAAAAAAATTAAATTAAATGTTCAAATGATTGTTTACTCTATTCTTTTTACTCACATTCTTGGTACTCTAGTTCACACAATATGCCTTTTTGGTTTCCAAAATATTTTTAGTCTGATTTTGATATTTTTATTCAAAAAAATTATGCAAATATGATTCTAGAGTTAATTAGTTTTTTCACTTCTTCGTGAATATTTTCTAGTGCTAAAATATTTGAGACCTAATAATAAATTTTAGTTATATACTAATTTATAATAAAAATCTAATAAAATTCAACAAACTATGAAATTTGTTTATTTTAAATTATATGTGATAATTTAAGAGACGGATTTTAAGTGAAATACTTATAAATTGTATGTGATATCTTAATAAATGTGTTTTTAAAATGAATTTACAGCACTTTCAAACAAATAAAAAAGAAATGAAGAATTTAATTGTAATAATTGAAAAGTTAAGATAATAAAATTGTTCATAATTTATATTGAATTATTAGACACAATGCCTAATTAAATGTTAAGTTAATTAAAAAATATCACGAGCAAAGAAAATGTCTGCAACGAAACTAGGCGAAATAGAGAAAAGAAAAGAAAAAAGAATATTTGTCCAATTGTAATAGGTGTAGGCTGTGAAGCAAGGACGATTGGGTGTGGGGAAGGAGTGAGTGAGTGCAGGGGAGTGGCAGCTTAAACCAGAACAGAACTGCTCACTGACTCACTGCCAGCTGGACTGGAGACTAGACCATCTTAACGCACGCATTTCTGTCCTTTCCTCTCCCTCTTTTGACTGCCTCTCCCTCTCCCTCTGCACCTCTCCAATGGAATCACAACACTTTACTCTATGGAGAATCTATCCACCATTTTATTTTATTTTATTTTATTTTATTTATTCCTCTCTCTCTCTTTCATTGTTGTGTTGTGTTCACATTTGCATATCACAACCAAATTGTCTTCTACTACTTGGCTTAATCTGACTCTAAATCCAATGTTGACCAGTGTGTGATACAATTGAAAACTTTCCTACCCAAATATTGGAACAACATATTAAATAAATTAAATTGGCACATGTTGGATTTGAGAGAAGCAATGGGAAGGAGAGAGAAAGGACTAGGTGTCATGCATATAGAGAGTGGACACTATAGTACAGTCGCAGTGTGTGTAATTTCCCAACAACACATTACATCAAAAAATGTACCATCACTCTTCCTACTATGCCGCTTTTTTCTTTTTAAATTGTAAAACTAACTTTGACCAAACCCAACACCAAGACTGCAAAAATTGGGATTTCTTTTTAACTAAAACATATATTTTCAGCTATGTAAAAATATATCAAATATATTTATTGTCTTTAATCCATTTTTATAGGAATATTCATTTATTCTAATTCATAAAAGTTCATAATTTAATTTGAATTTATCAAAACTAAAAATAATAAATTTGCAAATATCTCATAATATATAAATTAATAGTATAAAATAGTAAAATACATATAAATAAAATAAAATTAAAATATTCAAAATACTCATTCATATAAAATTGCAACATTAAATACGTCAAAATTATTGATCGATTGAATATGTACTAAATTGAAGTTGATTTGCAAATTTAAATCAAATGAATATCTGACTAAAATGGAAAAGTAAAACAACAAATAAAAACAACACTCTTAAAATGATAAAATCACAATAAAAAAAACATAAAAAAAGAAAATTAAATATGTATAAAAATTATTTATATAAATAAAAAATATTTAGAAATATAAATGTGAATATAAAATAGCCTCTACCCATTTTTAAATGAAGGAAAAAAAGGAAAACAATAAAAAGAAGGCTGATGGAAAAACACCAAAATAAATGCGGAGTCTTCATCGTGGAGTTGCACTTGCAAAAGGTCCTATAAAAAAGAGGGAGCTATTTTATAATTTCAAATATATTAAAAAATGTATATAAATAAAAAAGAAAATTTTATTTTTGTTGTATTATCTTTATTGATGCCTTTAAAAACAAATTTTTATTGATGTATTCAATATTATCATTAATATAAAATAAAAGATAGTAAATTTAATGTGATATATATAATATTAATTTAATAATACAATTTAAAAATAATAATTAATAATATTATAATTAAAAATTAAAAGAATAATTTATTATGGAATAAGATTTTTTTTCTTCTAAATGATGCAATGTGTGGGGAGTATTTTTTAAGATATATTTTAACTGAGACTATTTCAATAAGTAATCTATTATTGATCAATTTTTTAAAATAATTCCAAATTGTAATAAAAATTAACAAAGTTATTTTAAAGTATAATTTAACTATTCGTCACAGTTTTATATCTGAAATAATTATTGATGTCGGTTTTGTAAATTGAATTTTGAAAAAAAATATTTATTTTTCTTGTTTTTATTAAATTACTTTGATCAACTCACTGTTAAATTATTAAAACGAAAAAAAAAAAATGTGTACCACATCAATATTTTAATCTCTATTTTTTCTCTCTGTCCTCAGGGAACCGTAGATAACATTTTTTATAAAATAAATGTAATGTGAGAGGATAATTTATTTTTTCTTTCCACATTCCTCCTAATCCAATTATTATATAGTAGAATACGTAATTATCTTCTTAAACGAAACAGCAAATGTCATTGTTATTGTTATTAGCAACAATATATAGTAGTAGCATGTGAACTTGTTTTCTGTATTCACAAAAAACAAACAACGCTACTGAACTTGCTTTCTACTTTCACTTCACCAATCCGAAAAAGAGACACCATTTTCCTTCTTTTCAGGTACTCCTCCTTCCCCTCTTCCATTCCCAATTTCTTTCCAAACATTCTTCGTTTTTTTTTTGCTCATGAGATCTCTCTGCATTTGGTGTTGCATATGCAGATCGAGATGCAAACACTGTTTCTCTTTTTCCTCTTAATTAACTTTTTGTGTGGTTTTCTACATTCGATTTCTGTGCCGTTTATTTTTATTTTATTTTAATATATACTTTTTCATGAGGCGATTGTACTTTGCATGCTCGTGCTTTTTTTATTGTACTTTATAGTTTCATTTGGAGGGAATCAAATCAACATTCAAAACTTGGAATCGTTAGCTCAAAATAAATAAAATAAAAGGACTCTTTTTTTTTTTCAGCCTAAAAATAATTTTGATAAATTGATGATTCTGCTTAATTCCCAAATTAACTACCATCTTAATTATCCTCATAACTCAACTTCACCCAGGATAATGGAAAAATAAATTAAAATCCTTGAGTTGGAATTGCTTGTACTGGTCATGGGGGTTTAGGCAAATGTTCATAAAAAAATTTAAAATTCAAGTTGTTAGAATGAATTGAATATTCAAGATTTCTTCAAAATTAGTTTCTTGGTTACAGAAATTCTGGACTTCAGATCTGTTGCGGAAACTATTTTGACTAATATCAATGCAGATTGTGGCTTAGTTTAACTATTCTTGCTATTTAGCTCTGCTTTGATTTTATTCTGTGGATTCAGAATCTAGTATTTAGGTATATGTTAGAATAGAAACCTCGGTTTAAAAGAATTAGATACAAAAAACGCAAGTAAAGAATATCCACAGTTTGATCACAGAGTTCAGCTAATTGTGCTTATGTCTCTTATTGTAGAGTGATTGCGGCTCATTTCTATTATTCAAACTTTTGGGCTGTAGATTACAACTTTTGTTTAAATACTCAAGCGACCTGCTTAGTTATCAGTAAACTATGGGTCATGCCCAAATACTCCTTCGAGAGGGGGCAACATGCTTGTCTTTGTTTGCTCTTGACAATGCCCTAGTTCTCTCGTTAGGTGAACTCAAAGCCTGCTAATGCATGTACGCGTTAGAGAAGGGTGTGGAAACACTGATTCTGATTTCTGGTGGAGCTTGACTTGTGCATCTACTTTGCTGTCTTTTATAACAGAAAATATGGGCTTAGTATGCAGCAGAAATCGCCGTCATCGTGACTCTGATACTGAAGAAAATGCACAGGTTTGTTTTACTTGAGAAATTGCATAATTATTCAGTTGCAAATATTCATATACTGTTGAATAGGCCTTAACTTGATCATTGGGGCATGGATTTGCAGGCAGCAGAAATTGAAAGAAGAATAGAGTCAGAAACAAAGGCTGAAAAACACATTCAGAAACTTCTACTACTAGGTCTGTTTCCCTTTTCATCTTAGTTGCATATATACTTCACATATAGTTTTTTTTTTAAAATTAATGCTCATCAATTTCGAGCAACTACTGAAGTTCTTGAAATTTTACAGTCTCTTTATAGTCTGTTTCTTTCCATATAATTACTTTTATTGAAGTGTCAATGTCTCTGTTGTTTAGGTGCAGGAGAGTCGGGGAAGTCTACAATCTTTAAGCAGGCAAGAAGTTGCATTATCTCAACTTTCTAAGATAGCATGTGATTGCAAGATTATTGATATTCATTTGTTTGTTTATGCAGATAAAACTTCTGTTTCAAACTGGCTTTGACGAGGCTGAGCTAAGAAGCTACACACCAGTCATTTATGCTAATGTGTATCAGACTATAAAAGTACGCAATACCTGAAAGGGTGTGTTGATATTTATTTTTTCCTCTTAAAATTAGATAGAGTTCAGTGTTCATATTCTGAAGATTTTTTGTTTTACGTGAGTTGAGTTTAATGGAGCAACTCGAGAAAACTGTAATCCTTAGTTTTTACTTGATGTGTTTAAACAGGTACTGCATGATGGGTCAAAGGAGTTGGCTCAGAATGATCTTAATTCTTCAAAGTTTGCTATATCCGATGAAAACAAGGTAGTTCACTACTAACCTCTCCTTAATTCCCTATTATGGTTTATCAATAAGGATGAGTAGTTTATGATCTTGTATGTTGTTCAAGAGAGATCTATCACTTTGTCAAAGTTTTTCTTAATTCAAATAGAGCTTCATTTTTCTGGCAGGACATTGGTGAAAAACTTTCAGAAATTGGAGGCAGGGTGGATTACCCACATCTCACCCAGGATCTTGCAAAGGAAATAGAGACTCTCTGGGAGGATGCTGCCATTCAGGTGGCTGATTGCACCTTGATTGCTTTACCTTAATCCACATACATAGTTATTGTTTGACATTAATTACTTAGTATGTATGTCTTGTGCAAATTTCTTGTTGTAGGAAACATATGCCCGCGGTAATGAACTCCAAGTTCCTGATTGTACTAAATATTTCATGGAAAATTTGCAGAGGCTATCAGATGTGGATTACGTTCCTACAAAGGTATTAAGTTATTAACAATCTACCATTCTATTGTTGTTTGCTAAAGGTAGAAATGCTAACTAACTACAAATTTATGTTTTATTTGCTTTATGTCAATTGCAATCTCAAATTATTTCTTCTCCAAGTGTGTTGTTTTTGGGTTTTCTAAACGTTTCAACTGTGAGTGTCCAATTTATTTTCACATGCACGGGTTGAAACTTGTGGCATTTTTCTGTTACTCTAATTACTCAAAAAGTATAAAAAAGTAGTATTATTTAATAAGATTGTTTTGGAGTTTGTTTCATGGAGAAAAAATGAAGGGATCAAATGCAGCATTTTTTATCTAGGAAGCAATTTATCCATGCATCAACTTAATTTTAGAAGTGAGAAGTATATTAATGTTGTGAGTTGTTATATTATACTACAGTGCAAAATATTGGTGCTAAGTCCGCACACCAAATACAACATAGCATATGTTGGAAGAGATCCGCATAATTTTTGTTGCTGTTTTTTTTATGGACCCTCAATTCTGAAGGTGATATAAAGTCATGAATCTCTCAATATTTCTCACTCCATTTTACTAATACAGGAGGATGTTCTGTATGCAAGAGTTCGTACAACCGGTGTTGTGGAGATTCAATTCAGGTGAACATACTGAGCTACGTGATTGTTTCGTCTTTAAGGATACCAACGCATGCTTATTACTGTCCACATTCTGTCCTTTCAGTTCCTGATGCTGCACGAACAGTTTTTATCGTAGCAATTGGTGCTACTCATTTGTTTTTCTAATCAAGCATTTTCTTAATCACAATAGGATTTACAGAATGGATAACTTGATTACTATGGTTTTGTTATTTGACAGTCCTGTTGGAGAAAATAAGAGAAGTGGTGAAGTCTATAGACTCTTTGATGTCGGTGGCCAGAGAAATGAGAGGCGAAAATGGATCCATCTTTTTGAAGGAGTCACAGCTGTAATATTCTGTGCTGCAATTAGCGAGTATGGCCTGTCATTTGATTTCATATCTAATAAATGTAGTTCTTAATGACAACGAAAAAGTTTGTTTGGACAACTCTATATACAAATATTGTGGACTACAAAAATTTATAAGTCATGTTTAAAATACTTTCTAATTAATTTTATTTTGCCATTTCAAAATGCTTGCCAATAAACAAAAACATGTTTGACTTGAATTAGGAGGGAAAGATAAGCTGTTTATTCTTGCAACTGTATTTGTTTTTTTCTACGCAACGTTTGGTCCTAGTTGTACTTAAAAAGCATGTTGATGTGCCTATTATTTGAAATTAATATTTGGTATAATTTAAAGCCTTGAGTAAAAAAAGAGCATTGTACTTATGAGATTTGAAAAGCTGATTTGATTTACCTTCCAGGTATGATCAAACACTTTTTGAGGATGAAAACAAGAACAGAATGATTGAAACTAAGGAACTTTTTGAATGGATCCTGAAGCAACCATGTTTTGAGGTTTCCTTTTACGCACTTGTTAAATTCTAACATCGTAAATTCTAGTGTCTACTAATTCTTTTTCTGTTTCCTCCTATATATGACACTTAGATCGATAGATTTACACTATTTTGGCACTGAACATTTATATCTATCTCAGTGAGTGATGATACTCCTTTCTTTTCTTGACAGAAAACATCCTTCATGTTATTTTTAAACAAGTTTGACATATTCGAGAAGAAGATCTTGAAGGTAAGAGCCATCCATACATGTACACTTCGTCATCCTTGGGAGAACCTATTATCATTTCCTCTTTGTGCAGGTCCCACTCAATGTATGCGAATGGTTCAAAGATTATCAGCCAGTTTCAACAGGGAAACAAGAGATTGAACATGCATATGAGTAAGCAAAATAGTTGATTTGATTTCTAACTATTGAAAGCGTTCATATTCCAGCAATACATGTTGATCCTTACTAAAATCAAGTGTTGCGGTTAAGATTTCATTATCTAAACAATTAATTAACTCTGGTTAACTATGTCTACAGGTTTGTGAAGAAAAAGTTTGAGGAACTATACTTCCAGAGCTCTGCTCCTGACCGTGTAGATCGAGTCTTCAAGATCTATCGAACCACTGCCCTTGATCAGAAGGTTGTGAAGAAGACTTTCAAGCTTGTTGACGAGACGTTGAGGCGGAGGAATCTCTTTGAAGCTGGCTTATTATGACCATGCAACAGTGTGCATAAGAGGGATAAAACATTTTTTACATTGAAGAGGTAACCAGATTTTGGGTATACTAGATGTCGGGTATACAACGGTATATAATCGATTTATTGATTTTATGTCAAGTAAATCCTGTTGAATGAGTAGATAGGGAAAGGCCTTTCTGAATACTTCTGATATTATGACCTGTAATGCACTTTCTAATTTCACTAATTATATTTTTCATATCTAATGTTGATTCAAGTTCACTAATATATATTTCATATCCAATGTTGATGTTTATTTAACATTAATGAGGTTTTACCTATACCAACGTCGGTTAGTCAAAGTATTGAGAAGTTTGATTTTCTTTTTAAGTGAGTTTTCGGATTTGAGTCTTGTGAGTGGAATGCATAGGCAGTGAGAGCCAAGAAATGAGGTTACACCAATATAACTATGTGTTAGTGTGTGTGCTTGCTTGTAGTTAATTTAAAGATTATTATGTTTGCTTTGTACCTAACTACCTGCCCTTTCTTGTTCCGAGTTCATAATATCTTTGGAACACTTGCACAATTGTGCTGCAAGTGGCAACTATACTTATTGTGTTGAAGAGTTCTGTGCTCGACCAGAACAGTTTAATATTTCAATTAATAGAGTATGATATTGACATGGTTACTTTCACACTAGATATTTTTTCTAAGAAAAAAACATATCATTTAACATATTTGATTTTCTGTTGGGATAGTCTCAGATCATGCTGAGGCAAAAGCCACTCTAGAAGTTGGAAGTGTAAAGATAATTTTTTTATTTTCCTTTTCATTTTCAGTTATACTTATACCTTAAGGATTCGTGTGCAACCTTACCATGCTTGCATTGCAATACTATTTATGTAACTATTCTTCCAGACGAACACTCTATATCCCTCTATCCGCTTCTTTAATTGCACTAACATGTATTATTTTACAATGTTTTTTGTGTAATTTTAATTGCGATTTAATAATTTTTTACATTTTAATACACTTACCAGATGGATTATTTGTTAATTTAACATTGGTTATAGATCTTTGTAAAAATATAACATTCATCAATTGCAACCAAAGATTTGAGTCTAATTTTAGGCAACAAATTTAATATGAATGAAATGATGGACTTAGACCCCTTACATTACCACACACAAAAAAAAAATCAAATGCTGCTGAAAAATATATTAGTCTTACATAAGAACCGTTCACTTCACAAACAAACAAAAAATCGTTTTGTTTGTTGATTTTAGGTGATTAAAATGAGAGGGTTTATGTTGTGCATCCTCATTCACCAATTTCATCTTTGGTTGATAATAAAACTGTCTTTGTTCTTACCACCGCATGTTGAGAATAGTAATGTGTAAATTGGGTTCAAAATGGAGGTTGCAAAATCTATATACACAAAATAATCAAAGGCTTTAAGGTCTCTTTTCTTCACAACCATCCTCTATTAAAACCAATTCCCTTACTTTTCCCGCCATAACAAACACAAACAAAATCAAACCAAACACCGAAATCAAAGCAATAGTTACTAATCCTTGGTTCATACAAAAAACAATCATAACAACTTTTGAACCATTTTTTTACATTTCTTTATAAACTCCAATCACAAGCAGCCTCTTACAAACAACACAACACACCTCATCTCACCACCTTTCTACCAATAATTTATCACAGGGTTTAATTTTGTTGTATTAATAAATTCATTAATGGGTATTGAAAGATTATATTGGGCCATCATTGTAGCATGGCTTACTTTGTTCCAAGGAAACATGATAATATTTGTTAAGGGTGAATTTAATTATAAAGAGGCTCTCACAAAATCCCTTATTTTCTTAGAGGCACAAAGATCAGGAAAACTCCCTCCCAATAATAGGGTTCCTTGGAGAGGAGACTCAGCACTAGACGACGGAAAACTTGCTAATGTCTCTTTC
Source organism: Cicer arietinum (assembly GCF_000331145.2). Taxonomy (NCBI): domain Eukaryota; kingdom Viridiplantae; phylum Streptophyta; class Magnoliopsida; order Fabales; family Fabaceae; genus Cicer; species Cicer arietinum. The sequence goes on along the minus strand of NC_021164.2, from coordinate 73,701,690 downwards.
TTTTTCTTAACAAAAAATATTATCAGTAATTAGAGACAAAAAATTGAATCAGGGACAAAAATTAGAGACAAAAAAATATAAAATTCATCGCTAATTTTTTTCAGTAATTCAACTTTTTTTAAATCAAATTTACATAAAATGAATAATTTGAGCTTATGTGTATTATTTATTGAATAATTTTTATAGGTGGACCTAGCTGGTGGATATTATGATGCAGGGGATAATGTGAAATATGGATTACCAATGGCTTTCACTGTTACTACATTATCATGGGCTGCAATTTTTTACAAATCAGAATTTGAAGCAACAAAGGAACTAGGAAATATTCAAGATGCAATTAAATGGGGTACAGATTATTTTATAAAAGCTAGTTCTAGAAGACAGAGATTATATGTTCAAGTAGGAGATGCAGAAGAAGATCATCATTGTTGGGCTCCACCAGAACTTATGAAAACAAAAAGGTCTGTTTTGCAAATTGATAGTAACACACCTGGAACTGAAATTGCAACTGAAACCTCGGCTGCAATGGCTGCTTCTTCCATTGTTTTTCGACACGTCGATAAAAAATATGCTCGTCAACTCCTCAACAAAGCAAAATTGGTATGGTTATATATCTTTAACATACACATGAAATATGAAATATGTTTATTTATAACCTATAGTATTTTGGTTACATGGGAAATATCAAAAACTCATTTTTTTTAATCATACTTTCATAACAGCTTTTCGATATGGCGAAATCGCATAAAGGAACTTATGATGGAGAATGTCCCTTCTACTGCTCTTATTCGGGCTACAATGTATGTAATTACAAACCTTTCATAATTCACTAATCAATTTTCTTCTGTAACAAAATATAAACAAAAATGTACATGTATAATACATGTAATTGTTTGCTTAAATTTTGTTACTGATGGATTATATGAGAGTGAATTAATAATTTTGGGATTATAATAATAATAATAATTAATTGTACATGTTTATGTGATGTATATACATAGGATGAATTGATGTGGGCAGCAACATGGCTATACATGGCAACAAGGAAACAAGTGTACATGAAATACATACAAGAAGAAGCAATTAGTGCAAGTGTAGCTGAATTCAGTTGGGATCTAAAATATGCTGGAGTTCAAGTCCTTCTTACTCAGTTACATTTTGAAGGTCAAAAAAATCTTGAAACATTCAAAACCCATGGTGAAAGTTTCATATGCTCTGTCCTTCCTGATAGTCCTTACCACCAAATTAATTTGTCTCCTGGTTAGTTAATTCACTCTCTCAATTTGTGAACTATATAGTATTTATATTGAAATAATTAATTGTCATCTTTATACAAGATATCTATGACTATTATGCAGGTGGGTTTATTCATTTGAGAGATGGAGCCAACACACAATATGCCACTAGCACAGCTTTCTTATTCACTGTATATAGTGATTTGCTTGCCAAATATAAACAGAAAATCACATGTGGAAGCAAACAATTTTCCTCATCTGATCTCCTTGCCTTTGCTAAGAAACAAGTTAGTATAAACATTTTTCATATCCACATTATTTTTATTATTATCAAACAAAATTAGATGAATTTAGTCTCCAATTTTGTGACCTCTAACATTTAGCAACCAAATTTGAGACAAAATCCATCTTTTCTATCTCTCAACATTTTGGGTAATATTTCAACTAATTTCTTTTTTTAGTATGTTTGGTTTCAATTTTGCAAAATTTATTTTAGAAGTGGAAAATTGATTTAGACAAATTTGGTTGTTTTTCTAATACAACTTATTCTAACTTGAAACTAACTCGAGCTTTTACTTCTAAAATTTGATTTTTAACTTTAAATTTAATATTCAGTTAACTTTTATTTTCAATTCAATCAATTTTTATTATCGCAGAATCAAACACACATTATCTATATATCTTGAAAATAAACAATAGACATAATTTATAGGGTCGCCAATATAAGCAAAAATTATTTAGAACAAATACATTTTTGACTTTTGCTTATAATTGTGAATTAAGGTGGTATAGAGTGAATGACTAATATTTGGATGGTAAAATTGTTGCACACAGATGGATTACATATTGGGGAAAAATCCAGAAGGAAGATCATACATGGTAGGATTTGGAAACAACCCACCAACACAAGCTCACCATAGAGGTGCTTCAGTGCCAAAGTTACCACCAAATGAAGAGATAAACTGTGCATTGAGCTTTTCAAAATGGCTTCAAAGAGACGCACCAAACCCACATGAACTAACTGGAGCCATTGTTGGTGGACCTGACTGCAAAGACAAGTTCGATGATAAACGTACGGATTCACCTAAGACTGAACCTTGTACATATGTTAACTCCCTTGCAGCTGGAGCTCTAGCAAAACTTGCTTCTTTGGGTTAATTACATTAGTGAGCTTAATAGCGAAACTCACACACTAATTATATAGAAGTGGAAGATCTCACATTTAAATCTGCTTCTCATTAGTTTGAGTTTTTCTACCACTATTATATGAATTGTACTTAGGAGATAATTCTAAAATTAGGAGACAATTTTAAAATTAGCACTATGTAGTAGTAGCAGTAGAAAATTACATATATGGATCAAGACTTGCTTTTTTGTGGGTCTGTGTTTTTATTTGGCATATTTGATAAGCATGTACCTTATTGAGTAAATTAAATGGGAAAGTAACATATATGAACCATGATACAAGTAATTTCTTGACTTCATATTTTTAAATTTTATTTAGTGACTTTAGACTCTTCGGTGGTTAGGGTGACTACTTGGACAGCTCACGAAGTGAAATCTACTTCTTTGATTAAAGCATGTTGTGATTATTTTAAATCTTTTACATTCTCCCTAGAGGAATGATTTATACTTGGAGTAACGGTAAAAAAGAGAAAATGCTCTTCCTATAAAAATATTGGACAAACCTGTGTGTAATGATGAGTAGCTAGATTCATTATCTTCTAATGCGTGTTGCAATCTTACTTGTTGTAATTATGATCATCATTGTTTGGTTGTGGTTTTTTAAAATAGGTAATTTTGTTTATCATATCTTATAAATTTAGTGAGACGTGAAGTATCATCCAAATTGCAAAAGTTTTATTTGGTTAATTTGTGGTAAACAAAAATTGATCCAATTAATAAAAATTCAATTCACAATTCACAAATATTTGAGCTTCAATTTCACTGTTTCGTTGGTGAAAATATTTAAATACAAATGTTAGTTTTCTTTTAATCTTAAAATTTTAAAAAAATTTCATGTTCATCCATGTGTAAAAATTGTCATAGAGTTTTATAAAGGGTTCCCATCCTTTAATTAACATCATACTAAGAAATACATTGAGAATACTTGTCAGCATTTTTTACAAAATTATTAGTGGTATCAATTTAGTAATATTTTTTTGAGATGTTAGATCAAAGAGATTTAGTACTTCTTTGCCACTTGCAATACAAGAAATTATAAATGAATGTGTGACACTCAATTAGACACGTAAATATGAAGAGTTCAATTATATATATATTCTTAATAAAAAAAGGGGGAAGGATCCATTTTCTAGAAATTAGATTTTTTGAAGTTACAACATAATGTTTAATCGATCGTAACAATCTCATTTTAAATTAGTGATCAAAATTAAAGGTGTTAATAGTGTAAAAATTAACTTGAATTGAATCAAATTAATGGTTTAATTTAATTTTAAAAAATCACATTCAAATCAAGTTCAGTGCAATTCTGAACCGGTTTGAAACTGATTTATAAATATAAATTAATTTAATTTTTTGAACAAGTTTTTAATTAAAATATATTTTAAAAAGAATTTTGAAATACTTTCGAAAAAAAAATATCAATATTTTTTTAGAAAAAGAAATGTAAAAAACTTCTTGATAAATTTTTTTAAATAAAAAGTTTCAATTACTTTTCAAAAGAAAATTTTAATTTTTTTCAAAAAAAAAAATATAAAAATTTTTAAGAAATTTTTTTTGATTATTTTTAGATAAATTTTTTTTCTTAAAAATTTTTGAATAAAAATATGATTAAAATTTGTTTTTTCCGATATTTCCTATTTTTTAGGAAAATAAAAAATTTCAAAAATAATTTAAGATAAAAGATTTTAATTAAGGTAAAAAAATTAAAATTATTAAATAGATTTTTGAATTAAATTTAATTAACTAAATTATTTTAAAGATGTGGTTCAATTTATAAACTATTTAATTGATTTAATTTTTTAGTAGAGTGTAAATTAATTTATCAATATAATTTAATTAATCAAATATTTTACACACTCCTAATCAATATTATTTAAAATTAAAAAAATCCAAATCTCAAATAAAATGGTCAAATTTACAACTAACGGTCAAGATAAAAAACTGCGAAAAATTGTTCGAAAGCTGTTCAATGGGGTGGTGGTTGTTTTGTGTCTCCGAATGCGGACGCTGCAGCTTTTGAATCTGCAATATCCAAAAGGGGACCCACCTAACCTACCTACCTACCTTACGGCTTACACCATTGTTTTTGTTTATGGATAAGTTGTACCTTCTTCATTCCTATACACCTCATCGCATCACGTGTCGTGGAGTATATACTACTGACAGCTTTCATATATATAAAACAAAACAAAAAAATCTCAAATGGTTTAACTTGTATTGGTAAAAAGACATCTCTTAATATGCATATTATAGATTTAAGTTCCGTAAATTGCAACTATTTACACTTAATTTTTTAAAAATAAATATTTTTAATACTTAATATACTTAAAAATAAATGATACGATAAAGAAAAAAATTTATAGCATAGCTTATGTGTTCTTTCACAAATAAATATGTCTCTACTATATTTTTATTTTGTTAAAAGGTATGAATATAATTTTAATAATATTTAAATATATTAAATTCAAGAGGAATATTTTTATTTTGTTAAAAGGTATGAATATTGTTATAATAATATTGAAATATACTAAAATCAAGAGGAAAGGTGTGTACTATAAATGTAAATAACTTTCCATTAATATCTAATAAAATTTATATATTCTGCTATATTATATTACTATACTCCACTTTTATAGTAAGATATGATAAAATAGAAAAATTTTCATACAAAAAAAAATCTATATACATTTTTATTAATCATTTTGGTTGTTAATTAATTAAGTCTTCAAAGATATTTTTTTTAATAAATTTGATTTATAAATTTATGAACAAAACAAACATTTGAGGGTGTATTTGTAATAATATTGATAAATTTAAATATATTATAAAAATTAAGAATTATAATAATTATTTAATATCTATTTAGTTCTATACAAGTCACACTAGTTAAAAATGATATTTGTTGTCCCACAATTTATGATTTTAACGTATTTTATGCTTTGTACTTAGATGTCATATCTTAGCTTTAAATGTACATTTATTAATTAATATTTTAGTTAATGATTTGGTGTTAAAATATTTTTTAAATGAACAATTATTTACATTTTTAAAAACAATGACAATGTCCAAAAATATTTTAATTATTCTTAAAAATACAACCTCATCAATTACCATTTCACTTCTCAATATGAAAGTGCTTTATTTCAAGAATAGAAACCAAAAAGAAAAAAAAAATCTTATGAGTTAAAAATTATACTTTTTATAATTTTAAAATACGAATTATACAAAATTTTAATATATTTTTTTTATATTTAATTTTTTACTAAGTGCCAAGGTACTTAGCATTTTATTTTTGTACGAAAAAAAAAGAACTTTATATTATATATTTTTAATCTTAAAAATATTAATAGGTATAATGTAAGAAAAATGAGATATTATAATTTTTTTAATAATTATTGAATTTTTATTATTTAATTAATTAATTAATTTTAAGTTTTTAATTAAATAATTAAATAAGTTAATAAAATAAAATTTAATTTTAAATATTAAATATTATCTAATTAGCAATAATCACACTCTTACTATGTACCGCTTTATTTAAAATTAGTTATATCATTATTTTTTTTATTAAAAAAATTCTTAAAACTTTAATTAAAATTAAAATAAATCATATTTATAAGATTAAAAAAAAAATTCTTAAAAAATGAATGTGGTTGGGTAGGATAGGTTGAGAAGAGATACACGTGGCTAGCCTCTCAAGGTTTCGTTCAATTTCACATTGATTGCGCGGTTCCCAGCAACATGTTAGATTGCCAGCCCTTATCTATATTTATATCGCTCTAAACTTATAAATAAATAAAAACAAAACTTTAAATATGCTTTAGTTGAAATATTACTATTATTTTTTGACACATAATTAATATGTTACTAATTTTTTCTATAAGAAAAATATTACTAGTGAACTTCACAGTAATATATATTTTTTTTTAATGTATCTCTTCACAGTACTAATATTACTAATTGAAATATTACTAATTTTACTAATTGTAATATTACTAATTTTTAGTTGAAATATTACTAATTTTTTTAATATATATTACTAGTGAACTTCATAGTAATATATATTACTTTTTTTTTTGAAAAATTATTAGATAATTTTGATATTATTAAAAATACTAAAGATTTTTTTTTGAGAAAAATACCTTATTAAAAAAAGACAAATTTATCTACTTTTGATATATTTAATTATGTCATTCTTAAAATACTCTTTATTTATATATATATATATATATATGTATGTGTGTGTGTATAAAATCAATAAAAATTAACCAATTTTTATAATATTAGATATTTTTATTTATAACCAAGATAAAAAAGAATATATCAAAATAAGTTTTGTTTTTATTTTAACAAAGTGATAATTTTATTTTATTTCAATAATTTCACATGAAGTGATATATGTTATTTTTAACTTAATATTGAAATAATTTTGTAAAGAAACTAAATATTAAAGTGATAATATATTATGTGTCATGCTAATAAGTGTTCTTATGATATTTATTAAAAAATTAAAATTAATGTAAAAAAAATTATTTTTTAAAAGGTTAAATATTGAATGTCGAATTTTTAAAGTTATATTTACTTTTTTTTATTATTTAACAAGTGTCTTAAACATACTTGTTAGATAAATGTGTGAAATAGATATTAAAATCCTAATAATATTTTTGTTAGATAAATATGTGAAATATATATTAAAATCTTAATAATATTTTTATTAACACGCTCCATTCAACATTCAAATTATGATTGAAGGAGTGTTTGTTTCATGGATTACTAACTAATTCCTTGGGAAACTTATTTCCATGCTTGTTTCAAGTTTTAATATATTGTGCCAAAGAGCTTTTTACTCTCATGAATAAAATTTACTTATATTTGTTTCTATTTAAAAATATTTTTCTCTATTTACATTCTCATATCAAGCGTGTGGGATTTTTACATTCCCATGGAAATAAAAGTAACTATCTATAACTTATCACTACCACATTATTTTAACACTATATTTTATTCTTTAAAAAATTCTAATTTTTAAATTAAATGAATTTTAAGAATATTCCTTGGAATTTTAATTGTTTATCAAACACTTTGATAGAAATAAAATTCCAAGTAATAATGTTTCAAGGAATAACATTCCTAGAATTGTAATTTCAATCCTTTAAACAAACACACCCGTCACTAAATTACGTAAAATAAAAAAAGTCTCACAAAATTAATGAGTTCTACTACCTATTTAGTAGAATGATAAGAACCACCTTAATTTCACATAAAAATAACGTGAGTCTTTAAAGATGAGATGTAAACATAGTGTTGTTAGCATTTCTTAAATATCTATTTACATTGGGGTCCATGCAAGGCCTAGAAAATGATAAATTAAGCTTAATATAGAAAATATAGTTAGAAAAGAAAAAAAATAGAATTATACTATAAATAAGGAAACTAACAAAGGAAGTCCACAACGTTTTTTTGTCTCTCTGCCCGTTTCTTCTACCAAGTCTCTCTTATTCTTTATCACTTTCTTTATAAATTAGGCTTAGATTTTTTGTTTGACATAAATTTATGGGAGTTGGTCTGAATGGTGGTTCCGTTCAACATTTGTTTAAGATGAGGACGAAAGAAGAAGAAGAAGAAGCATTGGCGTTGTTAGAGGGTAAAGATGAGATTGAGCAGTGTCCATCTTCGACAACATCATCCATCGGGAAAGACAGCGATGTTTCATGGGATACAAAGTTGGAGGACATAGAGAATGAGAGTGAGGCTCAGAGTGCTTATAAATATGATGAACCATTGGACATGATGGACTCCCTCCAACATGTTCTACCCATCAGGTACTTTCAACTACCTTTCTCAGATCACACATCCTTAGTGTGTTTGGATAAGAATCATTTTGTAATATATTATTTAGTTAAGATTGAGTTGGAATTGATGTTAATTATGTTTGATGTTTTTACAATGAATATAAACTAATTTGATGTAAATTTTGGGAGCTCATTAACTGAAACTATATGTTTGCCTAAATTTGGTGATCATGCAACTTTTCAATAAAAATTAGCGTTGGTGAGAAGCACAACAGAGCTCAACAAAAAGAGAAATAATTGAGAGAAAAATTGAATATTTAGAATTAATTCAATAATAAAAGTTGATTAAAATATGAGTATGAAACAATTTATATAGTAATCCTAATTAAACTTAAAAATCTTTAATTTGTAATTAATCTCAACCAAATTAACAAACTCCAACTACTCCTAACAATATTCAAATATTAGTGTGTAATGACATGTTATTTAATTTGTAGGAAGGGCATCTCAATGTTCTATGATGGCAAGTCAAAATCCTTTACTAGTTTAGCAGATGCTGCTTCTTCACCATCCGTCAAAGACATTGCAAAACAAGAGGACGCTTACACTAGAAGGCGTAGAAATTTTATGACCTTTCATTATGTTTGGGAAAAGAATAGAAATTTCCCTTTAGGAAGTAACAATGGTGGAATTTGTAAGAGAGCAATAAGCTTGAATCAAAGCGCATTTGCTATCAACTATGACAGTAATAGTTGTACGAGCGAGGAATCGACTTCGAGTGCAAATCCAAGGTCTCCTCCACCTCTTCGACCAATCTTTTCCGCAAAATGAAGTTTCTAGTGCAAGTTCCAGTCCAAGCTATCCTATTCAACATAATTTCTCAGCCTGGCAATCATTCTCCCTGGCCGATCTTCCACAGTGAGCTATAATTAGAATGAATTCCTCGTTGGGAAATTTATCACAATGAAACCATAAATAACTCAACTATGACTATATTTCAATAACTTTGCTCGCATTCTATTTATCTCTAAGTGAGCAGGTAATTGCGGAAGAAATCAATGATAGATTTATAAATATTTTCTTTTAGGTAACTGGCATAGCCAATAGGATATGGCAGGCCATATAATCACTAACTCTATAAGCACTAGTGTTAAATGTCATTGTAATCATCTGCAGAACCTAATTCGTGAAATTAATTCAACATTTGAGTAGCTCACAAATTTCTTTAAAAATTCGATAATTGTATCGAGGCAATAAAGTTTGCATACCAATCTAAATTTCTATCCTAACCAGTGCTTTGTAATTACCAATGGCCCATTGATTGCTGATATCATAATTCAATGTTGGGAAAGAAGTGTGGATAATGGTATCGACAATCAATGTCACCACCATAAAAGTGTCTGTCATCTAATTGACGGCATTAATGTGTGATATATACAAATTAAAACAATAATCATATCCAAAGTCATGTAAGGTTACCTACTTGCGTAGACTGGAAAAATAAAGGTTCTCATGAGGAAGTCGTATCTAGCAAATTTTCAAACAAAAGAGGCACCACCAGCACCGTACCACTGAAGGTCAAGAAAGGAATTTGATATATACATTTATGAATAATATATTTAGTTTCTTTAGCCACGACTGTGTTTGCAGTTGCATACCTACAAATAATACAACTGAAAATCCAATGGTAAATATAACTAAGATGAGCTGCATAATAATAACAGCAGCACGTGAATCTCCTAGACTGCGAGATCTATTCTTGGATAATTACAAATTGCTAGTTTAACAATGTAATTTAGGGTACAAGTAAACAATGAGAGCCGTTTTTTTAAACAATGAGAACCGTTTTTTCCATCAGAATCTGAGGACAACTAAGATTGCTGTAGACAGGAAGGCAAACATTTCTGACTGGACCGTGTTGCCATATGCCTGATTGCAAATCGATGAGGGAAACGATCTTGCATCCAATTATAAATAAATTATTACTCATGCAAAACAAGAAACTTGGCACAAGGATATTCACACAAAAATGCTGGGAGCTCAATATCATCAGTATTCACAGCAGGGATCGCCATATCTATGTCTTCAGCAGAAAAAGGAATGCTGCACCAAACACTGAAGGTTAAGACCAAGATCGAAGGGATTAAACTAAATAGCAACCCAATATATTCCTATGAAAACATTATACGGTTGCATCCATACAAAATCCTACATATGACAGTGGCAAAATCAAGTCAAGCCCACTAGATTTAGCTCTCTTTCAGAATTACATACCAACACAAAAAAAAAAGTAGAAATGTACATATAAAAAATGAAGTCAGTCTTATTTTAGGCTTTGTTTGGAAGATTGGAAAATAGGGGAAGGGAGGGAGGGATTTACAGATAAAGGGAGCAGGAAAGAGAATGAGAAGGGAGAGTAGTTTCAACTTTGCATAAGGATTTATTTTTCTTTATTGGAACAGGACCCTCCAATATGGAAAAACTACAAAAATATGCATTGCGTAAGGATTTTGATCAAATCAAAATGTTATTCGGGAGTATTCCCCTCACCCTCTCCTTCCAAACAAAGTAAAGGATCCCCCTTCCTCTCCCTTACCCTCCAAAGTCCTTCCCTACCTTTTCCTCCTAACTTTCACACAAAACCTCAAAGTATGGCAATAAGAACACTAATAACTTGCTAAAACTAAAAGAATCCAAAAAGAACTTGGATGGGGGAAAGAAGAGTACCTCATATCGTCATCCATCAAGAACGAACTTGAGGTTGGACTATGGTTGTCCTTGCTCACAATTTCCCTCATTTCACCAACTACCTGCCCATATGTAATTCAAAACTCAGAAGTAAATACCATCATAAATAATACTTTATATAAATTTAAAACACCACTTGCCTCGTTGGACACACTCTGGGTTCCATACTTGTCATCCCAGTACATAGTACTAATTCGATAGATTTGTCTCACAGTTAATGCCTGTTAAATTAATTGAGCCAGAAACAAGTTAACCTTTTGAATGAAATATTTCTACAAATCAAAAGAATATTGCACCCATGATACATACAAAATAATAAGACAATACCTTAGACAATATAAGGAGAGATAATAAATAGGTGAAAAAGATCAGTAGAACACTATTCTGACTAGAACCAAACATGCCTGGCACCCAATCTCAGTACAACAATACCTCCAGTGTTCTTATGTAAGTGAGAGGCACAAGAAGGACAACAAATGAATTTTCCTTAATTTAACAAATGAATGTACTATATGTCCATGTAAGTATTGACATTCACATCCAGGTTTTTCATATCATAAAACTTTTATCAAGCATCTTCGTGAAATGATGGAACTTCAAATTATTTGAGATGGAAGATATTAAGTATAGATGTGTAATAGAAATGATGTTGCAACTGATTAAAAATGATATGATGATAACATACCGGACAAAGATCCTGCCTAATTTCTTCCAAAGATTTCTTCCTCTTCTGATGTATAACCTGAATTATTCAAACAAGCAAAAGCGTAAATATGAGATAGCAGTGCTAATTAAGACAATTAAAACTACAACTGAAGTAGTGCTTATACCAGAAACCCAACAGCTTGTCTGATATAATTCAGCTCGTGCCAGGATGTTCCTGCATACTACATTTCCAAACAACCCAGTTAAATAACAAAAACACTAGATGAGGTCAATTACATGGACCACACGACTTCATATTATTAGAAGCACATAGTTAAAGCATAACTAAAATAATGAACAATAGTAGTTTACCTCCTCACTTGCATTAACTATCCACTTCTCCAGTTCTGCAAGACCAGACTTTACATATTCACCATTCGAGAAAGTACAACATTCACGCCGCAAAAGAAGACTGAAAGAGATTATGGGAGGATTAATTAAATGTTAGAAGACTGAACAACGGAAAATCAACTGAATAAACCAACAGAAGATGTTAGAGATTTGAGGCCACAAAAAGTTTTTTTTAATAGTTATTATCGGCTTTACTTTTACCTGTTGAACAGTGTCATATTGATGAAGGAAAAGACCTGTGTAACTAGCTTGCGGATGAAGAATGATGGTATCTGAAATATGCCGTTTCAGGTATGAAAAATGAGGAAAAAAATAAATTAGTTCTTGCAATGAACTTTACAATTTCAGCCAAAAATTCAACACCATAACAGCGCAGTTGTTCCACACCATAGCTTCCAAACCAAAAATTCAATCAGTAACACTACAACTGAACAATCAGAAAACCATTCTCTCATCATTGAACCAACAGTCGGGAGGCACAAACTTTTGAAATAAATTCTGAGGATGGAGTTGAATAATATCACAAAAGATGGAACAAATGAAACAACCACACCCAAAATATAATTTTAAATAACCACAGTTCTTAACACATCAACTAGCCAATTCCGTACAACTTCCCTCTCATATTACATTAACTTAGGATGAAGGGTATAATTTATTTCGTTCTGAAATAAAATTGAGGTCAATATTGAAATTGACACCCCCTTGAGCAATGAAAGAGAACAATTACAATCCAGTTACTATATCTTTCTAGCGTATACGCTAACTGACACAATTACTGCAAGCTGGCATCCGGCCTGAACTTGCAGCCGCGAAGCTTTAGCTCACTTTTGGGACCTAGCATGTTCTCCACATTTAAAAGGTTGGCCAACATTTGCAAATATATATATATATAGATGATCATTATGTGAGATATGACAACACATTAAAGGATTGCAGTTGCACATAGGGAGGTGCTTTCGTTAACCTGATTGCATTACAAAAAATCAAACTATGGATATTCTAATCTTTAAAAAGGAAAAAGGGAAAGTTTAAGAGACATAATTTGAACAAGATGAACAGATGAAAAGTACACGATTTTAGATTCACAGAAGACAATGAACACTGGTTCACACAAACAACGAATCTGAAATTTGGTGGCAAAGTGCATTTGATTGGAGTTTAACTTTTGTGCCTTTAAGGAGGTGTCAATAAAATAGTAGCTGATAGGGGATACGCTTAGATAAGTTGCTTCTATTTGGTGTTAAAGTAAGTGGTCCTTTCCAGGGTTTTTCCTTAAAAATGTTCAGAAATTTTTCTACCTCGTTCATGTTTTCCTTTTGTGTTTTTGAAGGTTCACTTGTTATCCAAACTCTTCGTATCTTCTCTGTCTTAATTAATTTCTTATTTGTATAGAGAAAAGCGCCGACTCCAATCCAAACATGTGATCACAAGGAAATTGAGCAAAAAAGAGATGAACACAGATAAAACACCATAAAAAACAGGTAATTAAAACAATGAAGAACGTACATGATTTTCACGTAATCGGTTTAACAGAGAATCCAAAAACTTGGTGATGTTGTCCCATTGACCACTAGGTGATTGTTGAGGAAGCCCTCCAGGTGATCTAGATGATTTCCCACTCTGCACGCGTCCTGCTTTGGGTGCCTAACCAGTATCCCATATCATAAGAAAAGTTTAATTCTTTGTAAAACTTCATTTAAAAAACTATGAATCCGCTAAGATAACAACAAACTAGATGGACTTAGCAGTTTAGCTAAAAGGATCAATCGATACAATCATGTTCCAAGTTAAACAGTATTACAAAAAGGATGCTCGGGTCTAGAACTTTTTAAAGGCAAAATTTTAATTAAAAAAATTCTAATTCAGATCAAATTTGTTTTAATTAAAGTAAAATTAGTGTAGAGTCTAAACTTAATGAAAACAGAAAAGGTCTTCACGGGATCATTAATCATAATAGTGAATAAAAAATCTATTAATCTATATACTTGCTTATATTCTTTATATTATATTAATAATAGAAAAAATAAAATTGGGGAAAATTTATGATGCAACCATTGAAAGACAAGAATTTCCATAACACTAAAATTACAAACAAAAAAAGTTATGGGTAAAGTGCATTCCAAAATGAGGTTTGACCAATCTTTAGGCAGCACAATGCCTCTCTCCCTGTGCCCACCATCCCTAATATTTTTTATTCCCTATTAAATGACCGCTCTGGTTTCACAGCATCACATGGTCACCACAAGAAAGGAAAATAAAATAATGCAACAAAAGCTTGTTGATTCCTTGTACATGCAACTAAACGACTTAAAATAATAAACAAAACTGTTTCTTTGCGTTCCTCTATAAACTCTAAACCATAGCATTCCAATGCAAACACAACAGTATTAAACTAAAGCCCCACTTATGCAACCAAATCAAGTTGAAAGGCTGACATACAATGATGATAAACAACAAAAGTGATTGATATTGAGCACTACAATAAAAGCTTACGAAGTAAAATCTAAAGCTACAACTAATTCAGCTCATGATAGACTTCTTTAGTTTGTTACTTCATTAAATACATACTTTCCAGCTCAAAACAAGAGTTTAACAACTATTAGATAATAAAGGAACCGTGGACAGTGGCACATCAATTCATATAATGTGACTCAGAAATTTAGTCACATTTTTCAAAAATCACAAAAATCAGCAAGGAGTAAAAAAAGCCAACCTGAATACATAATGCTAGAAGTGGAGAAAGTTCCCTTTTCAAATTATCACGTAAATGGCCAAAAATCTTCTCTACACAAGCAGTTAGTTGTTGTTTAAAAAGAATAGCTGGATATCTTGCCTCCACATGTGACATACCATCATTATATCCAAGTAACTTCAATGGAGACTTCACTCCCTGGAAATAGCATCGAACTAAATAAGGAGAAAGACATCTGATAATGTGTCATGAAAAAATAAAAAACTAAAAGCAAAAGCTTGGCTTTAAATTACAAGTCAACATATCAATGTTTTCCGGTCCACAACTACCATATTGAAGCAGAAAATATTCACAATGTGCACCTGAAAAAAAAAGAAGCAATATCAATATTCAGCTAGATCACTTACATGCCCTGTCCTGCAAGTCAAGCCAGATGATACAGCATAACGCTGAGCAGTGGTAGTTAAAAAACCATTTGAACGCAAGTTCCTCTGTAAAAGGCACACAAGTGCGGAGGTATTGGACAGCCAATATGGCAAGACAGCATCATCGTCGCTAACCTGAAGCAGGTGTCACTGAAATGAATAAACCTCATAAAAATTATATGAAGAGCATTCTACAATTGAAATACAACACTATATATGAACAATTATTTCCTATACCAAAAGAAACTTCCATAATTAAATTCTAAATAGAAAACAAGGCACATAATGAGAATAAAAAGGGTGGTGTACGAAATAAGAGCAAATCACTTACTTTTATGACATCATTAATTCCATCAATTATGTAATCAAATATGGCTGTGCGCTCAGATTCAAATGCATGCCAATGTAGAAGACATTTGTATATGATACTAGCTGCCACAGGTTTACCATTTTTGAACCCCAAATCCTCTTTGATACACCTAGTGAGGAATTCATAGTTATCCTGTACAACACATGGTATAAATTAGACAGTTGAGAGACAGGATTGGGGGAGATATACATAGATGATTGGTATCCACACACTAATTCCAAAGCACCAACATTATAAATGTTGTCATAATTGATAACATAAAAATAAAATCAATGGATCACATCGATGTTTTCTATTCCCATTGCAATTATTCCAGTGGCGGGAGACTCTTTTTTCCATGGATGAATCATATTTGCGATGCCTTATTTTCTTATTGATGGTTATTCCGATGATGACTTAGGTTGTCTATGACACAAACTAGCCCAGACCTGTGTCATAAACGTTCTGGTCTCAACATTTCTCCTACGCGCACTAGCCTCATCTTCGTCCCAGATGCATGTGCCTTGCCTGCGTCCGAGAAGGAGTTTAGTTTCAGAGTTTAAATATTTTGAGTCTTCGATTTTATTCGTATGAAATTTCCAGCTGTGGTTTTAAGGACGGACCTTGCTTCGTATGATTGTTTGCCATGAGTTCCCAAGCACCTCTAAGTTGTCTTCTGAACCATTGTTTTTGGTGGAACTCAATATTTATTTGGTTTTTCTATTTATTGAAATTTATGTTGGGGTAATCCATTATTTTCATGTAACAAGTTTCTAAGTTTAGTATGCTTTAGTTTGAGGGGGAGTGTTAGAATAAATAAAATATCACAGAATGCCTCAGATAGTGACTGAGTTCATCTTCTAGGACCAATTTATAATATTAGAGTATTTTAGATTATCTCGCAGGATTAGTTGTCATATGACTAAGTTATTATCATGATTTATTAACCAATTTTGCTATTTATTTAGGATTTGAGTCCTATATACCTATAAAAGGGATTAGTGTTTAGTCTTTTCTATCAAGTTAGATTTCATTTATCATCAATAATATTCTAAGTCTATTGTTCCTCTCTTCTTTTTATTTAAAACCCATAAGTTCAACACATAAGATAAAAACTAGAAATAAATAACTTTTGGCAGTACTCTAAACACAGCAGAGTGCCAAAAAGTAAAAGTGTAGGATTTAGGAACAAGTGAAACAAGAGCAATGCCTGGTGCTTTTCTGCTGTTAATTTATATCGACGAGAATCAGACAAGCCACGTGTTAAAGAGGAAATAAGCCTTGTGGGAGTCGGTGATTCCTGCATTAAATTGTAGCAAATAAAAAACAGTTATAGTTATGTTAGAACAGTTTTCAACATAGGAAGACAAGGAAGCATCTTACAAATAGTGACTTTTGATCAGTACGGGGGCTTGTTGCATTTGAAGTTTTCTGTTTCAGAAAGAAAAATAAATAAATTAAACAAGTTTTTTTACAAACTACTAAATATGTTACTCCACCAATTTTGTTGTTTTCAACACACCAAAAGCATATCAATATGAAGGAGATAGTGAAGAGAATGTCAATATGCAGGAGGAAACTCACTTCTGATGATGACTTTGCAAGACCTGGACGATTACTCTTAGGAGATACACATAAGGCTTTCTGACGAAGCACGTGATTTTCATTCTCCAAACTCAATAGCTTTTCTTCAAGACTACATTAAAATACAATTTGAAAAGTGAGTAATAACAAAAAAAATCACTAGCTGTTTAAGAAAATCACTGCACGTGAACCATTAAAGTTTATAACAGTTCAAGAAGATGCAGTAGAATCGGAAGACACAAACACCACAGGTACTAAGAAACTAAATCAATTTATAAAACAGAACTGAGCAGAAAAAATGCACCTTTTCACATTTTGCGCAAGTTGAGAACTCTTCAGTTCAAAATTCCTCATTTTCTGAATGGTTTCGTTATGGTCTTTCTGAGCATTCACAAGCTCAAGCTCCAAAGTTGTGCTCTTCTTTTCAAAGGCATCCAGAGAAGCCTAGAAATATCATACAAGAAATAACACAACTAAATTTAATAGAGGAAACAGGCAAACATTAACCCGACAAAAGGAATGACAAACTTCCCCAAATACGAAATTTCTTCTAATGCAACACTGACAAGTTTCCAAGCGTGAGAAGTTAGATTGGGCTTGGGCCAGTCCGGAAACAAGCATATCATTTATTCATTTGTATTATATAGATTATTTGTTTAAGATTCTCTGGTTGTGCCATACTGTGCAATTAAAGGATTGGTTTCTTGAAAGGAACAAATGCATTCTTTCCAGACAAGGCTTACACTAAATTACATGTCTAGGAAATTACCCAAGTCAAATAGTTCAATCCTTCTTGCCGCAACTGCCTTACCCAAAAATTCAAGTACAGTTTGCATTATTTTTTCCTAAGTCCAACAAATCGACAATACAAGCCAATCTAACAAGCTCTGGAATTATAGATAGAAAATTGAAAACAAGAAGAAAAAGGAAAAATAAAACAATCTCAAGATTGAGAATGAATTAATAAAGTAGAAACCCAGATTTTAGATCACAAAGAAGAACAAAAATCCCTCCATGTAATTTGCACGGCAAAAATTGTTGAAATTTATAAACCATCAA
The DNA here is from genome assembly GCF_000331145.2 of Cicer arietinum. Lineage (NCBI taxonomy): Eukaryota > Viridiplantae > Streptophyta > Magnoliopsida > Fabales > Fabaceae > Cicer > Cicer arietinum. The sequence continues at coordinate 73,683,562 of NC_021164.2, read as the reverse complement.
AATAAACTAGTTGAAACACAACCATTAACATTACTTGAAGTACCTTCAACATAGCATTTTCTTTTCGCACGTCATTCATTTCAACTAGCTCTCTTTCTAAAGCAGATTTTTCCTCTGCTGACATTAGCAACTGATTTTGCAAAATTGCATTCTTATTCAACTCATTAATTGTTGCCACTTTAGCTTCATCTAATTCACCATTCAGAGCTTCCAACATCTTCTGAAGTTTGGAAATCTCAACTTGCTTAGCATCTTCATTAGACACCTGAATAACATAGCAGAACACATTATACATACCAAGTTCTGGTGGATACTTTGGCCGTCTGTTCTAAAATTTACACATCAGAGAAATTAATTAATAGAAAATTAAAGGTATACTCAATATTAAAGCAATGTATGACAACCGTGCACGAGGACAAATATTTGTATGAGAAGTTGTATTTGAATTATAAAGATAGGACATTACAAATCCTCAGAACATAAAAAGAAGAAAAAAAATCACAGAAACAATAGTCTTGTAAAAATAGTCAATGTGATAGAGCTGCCCCATCTCTTTACATATCTGAAATGCTGATCCCCTGAAATGAACCATGCGCTGAACAGAAAGCGAAATCATGCATAATTCTAACCCAAACAATTTTCAATAGGCAATAGATTAAGATATGAGCATACATTCCAAAAACAATCTTCTACTTATGATATTAAGATAGTAATGATAATATATTAATAAGCATTATTACACTACATGAGCTCAAATCAAAAGTTTCTAATTTGAATCCCAAAAACAATAAATTCATGGAATTAGGATGAGAGAAACTCATAATAGAATGTGGGAGGCAGCAACAAAATTTGTCAAAACACTTTCACAAATACAGCTATCAAAGATGAGCACAAATATACTATCTATGCATGACATCTTTTTTGTAGAAGCAATACCCTAATTTTTTTTTCAAGATGCAAACGCCATGTGAGCTCCTCCAATTGTTTCTCAAGTTTAGTCTTAGCTAAACGCAGGGCACCAGCTTCACTTGCCTCCTGGCATAGGTAAATGAAAAAATAAAGTTAGACAAACTTATGCATTTCCCCTTTCAAAAAAAAGAGAAAAGAAGAAAAAGCAACCATACTTGTTTAAGTCTGCGAAACTGTCTTTTCGCTTGTTTACACCGCCAAAGGCATTGTATTGCCACAACTGAAAATTGACATTGTTTGAAAGCAGACCGGACCTTGTGCATCCTCCAATAGGCCTATGAGTGAATGTTACATTGATGATAAAATAACGTATCAGAATCTACCATACCAACCATAAATGTCAAGCAATTGAAAGTGAGGCATTAATTATCATGCCCTATAAGAAAGCATACGTGAGATGAAACTTAAAAATTTTGACTTCAAAGTTTCACATGGTCAATCATAATTTTGACTTCAAAGTATGTCCAGAATAAATAAAATTAAATTTATTAAAATTAATGAAGAGGCCATTGCTTTGACATTTTAAAAGTCACCCCAACACCATAATACATCCCCATCTCATGATTAAGCACCTGAATAATAGTAGCAGCTTTGTCTTCTTTTCTGTGCAAAAATCTTTGGCGAATTGTGAAACCACGGACATTTGATTGTATGATAATGGCAGAAGAATATAATGCCGCGTAAGCACGCTGCATCAGACACATACGAATGTAATTCTGAATGGAGATAGCTGCTGCTGTCTCCCGTTTAGAAGCATATATCTTCTGTACAAGGCATCCTACAAAAACAAGAATTGATAAAGAGCAGAACAAACATTGATGGAAGTGGAGAAAAGGAAGCTATGTATTGTCATATTACTGACAAAGAAGCTGAAAGAAAACAAAGCGCTACAATAAATATCTATTGACAACAAGTCTTAAAAGGCAACCTGAGGACAATTATTTTATTAAACATCAACAACACTGACCCCTGCACAATGCTTGAAGAGAAACTGCGGCAGCTCGGATTGAGATGAAATCCCTGTGTGCAATAAATGTACGTAGTCGACGCTGAATACACTTTGCAGCATTGTCCAAAACTTCAGCACGCCTAGAGTCTAAAATACCAATTTGACCAGCCCTGAGAAACACTTTAGTCCTACCCAGCTGAATAAGAAGAAAAACCATAAACATAACTATCATAAATTCATTTATACTAAAACATTTCAAGTTTGTTGGGAACAAGAGCTGCACACATAGTTCACAAAAAGCACACCTGAAAATTCTCAAGTTTTAGCTTTTGCAATATATTATGAGTTGTAGCTCTATCATCATAACTGTCAACAAAAAAGTTTAAATCAACATTATTGAGAACTTAAAGCACTGAGCTCTTTATTATTATATAGTAAATAAGAAGTTTGTATTGTTGCACTGGCATTCATATAGGTAAAATGCATATACAGTCAATTCAAGATAGTGCAGCCCAAGGCGCAAAGAACACTTCAAAGTATGTCCAGAATAAATAAAATTAAATTTATTAAAATTAATGAAGAGGCCATTGCTTTGACATTTTAAAAGTCACCCCAACACCATAATACATCCCCATCTCATGATTAAGCACCTGAATAATAGTAGCAGCTTTGTCTTCTTTTCTGTGCAAAAATCTTTGGCGAATTGTGAAACCACGGACATTTGATTGTATGATAATGGCAGAAGAATATAATGCCGCGTAAGCACGCTGCATCAGACACATACGAATGTAATTCTGAATGGAGATAGCTGCTGCTGTCTCCCGTTTAGAAGCATATATCTTCTGTACAAGGCATCCTACAAAAACAAGAATTGATAAAGAGCAGAACAAACATTGATGGAAGTGGAGAAAAGGAAGCTATGTATTGTCATATTACTGACAAAGAAGCTGAAAGAAAACAAAGCGCTACAATAAATATCTATTGACAACAAGTCTTAAAAGGCAACCTGAGGACAATTATTTTATTAAACATCAACAACACTGACCCCTGCACAATGCTTGAAGAGAAACTGCGGCAGCTCGGATTGAGATGAAATCCCTGTGTGCAATAAATGTACGTAGTCGACGCTGAATACACTTTGCAGCATTGTCCAAAACTTCAGCACGCCTAGAGTCTAAAATACCAATTTGACCAGCCCTGAGAAACACTTTAGTCCTACCCAGCTGAATAAGAAGAAAAACCATAAACATAACTATCATAAATTCATTTATACTAAAACATTTCAAGTTTGTTGGGAACAAGAGCTGCACACATAGTTCACAAAAAGCACACCTGAAAATTCTCAAGTTTTAGCTTTTGCAATATATTATGAGTTGTAGCTCTATCATCATAACTGTCAACAAAAAAGTTTAAATCAACATTATTGAGAACTTAAAGCACTGAGCTCTTTATTATTATATAGTAAATAAGAAGTTTGTATTGTTGCACTGGCATTCATATAGGTAAAATGCATATACAGTCAATTCAAGATAGTGCAGCCCAAGGCGCAAAGAACATTTTCCTTTATGCTTTGTTTGGTTTATGGAAAGAAAGTGAAAGGAAAGAAAATAAATAGAAAATGAAATGATTTTAAAGTTGTTTGGTGTGAATGAAAGTGATATATTAGTTCAATGTCATAAATGCCCTCAATTAAAAATAAATTTTGATAGAAAAGAAAAAGAATATAATTATACTTCCATTAATGTTAAACTTAAAATCAATTATTCTATCAAAAGATAATTTTATATATTTATTTAATTGTTTTAAAATATTTTATCTTTTGAAAATAAAAGGATAAATATTTATTTTTATTGTATAATAATATTACTTCAAAGGAGGATAAAATTGTAATTTATTAGTCAATCAACTACTAGCAGCACTTTTCTGCTCAAAGTTGAGAGGAACCAATCCTCTTTGGGACCTACCAGCAAGGTTTCAATCTTTTCTCATTTTCTGCTTTTTCAAACGGTGGAAAGTTTTTTGAAAAATGTGTTTCCTCTCCATTACTTTCTTTCCACTTAGTTTCTAGTGTTCCAAACAGGCATTTAGTAAATGAAATGAAGAATCCTAAATGCAAAGAAGCATATGTAAAACCAACTTGGCTTGTCTCCTCCTCTTTTGGTTCAGCAAATTAAAACCACCAATGGGGTTGCAATTATCCTAACCAATACATTTTAACCAGATCAAGCTAGCTGCTTCAACTAGATAATAGGAGAACTGGCCCATGACCTTGGCCAGTTAACTCTTAGAACTGATTTCGGTTAATTATTTAATAACCAAATGAACCTTGGCTGGTCTAGGAGTGAACCAGAAACCGATACCAGACTTTAACTGTTCTATGGAATAAGTCAAAGGCTCCCTCCCACTTCACTTTAAAACCAAAAGCAAATACAAGGGTGGTATGAACTGAAGAAAATATGTCCCAAAACCTAATAGGATATTTGTGGTGTTCCACTCACTTGGGAAATTGACATATCAAGTTATCAACACTTAATAAAATACAACCTTTTATCTACATAGTATGATAAACTTCACAATATCTTGATGACCTGTGTGTAATGTTAACTTCGGTCAAGTTAAGGCTGGCTCAAACTTGATCAATCCTTCAGACTCATCTTTTTATTGTTAACATTTTCATAAACATTAAATCTTCCAAAACAATAACCAAACCATTTTCCCCCCAGATAGAGTTGGTTATACTTAATGGATCAAAAGACGGTTCTAGCATAAATTGTCTAATGACAAATTGTTATGTAAACATCAATCCCATAAAATTACAGACATGGTGATACAGTTTATCCAAATAAACAGTAAAATCATGTAATTTTAGGGTTAAACTGTTATATAGATTTAATATATTCACCTTCCATCCATAAACTCAGGAGCTATTAATCCAAAGCGATCTACAAACTCTGAGTAAGTCCTTCGAGTTGGGTAACCTGCCAGACTTATCCGAACAGCCTCAAGCACACCCTAAATACCAGGCAAAAAAATGCTTAATAAAAATGCAAATCTGCTAGGGAGAATATCTAGGTGACAAACATGATAGTTATGTCCACCTTATTTACAAGAAAACTTGAATAAGTCCCCCAGCATGTTTCATATGCATATAAACATGTCAGTCAAAGTATATCCGTTTCTATTCGTACAAAAAGAAATTATAAGTAGAGAATACTATAAAACAATAAATCAAATTTTGAGTGCCATTGGAAAAAATCCTTCAATGTGCTAACAAAGACTTGAAATTCATCATAAAAGGTAAAATCATCAAAGTAACATACTATTTGTACAGTCACATTGGTGCAAAACACTCAGAAAACAACTGCACTATTGACAGCAATTTGCAAGACAACAGTTAAGGAAACAATTTTTAATATCTGACATACTGGCAATTAGTGTCTTTATGAGAATGATAATAGTAAAGGAGCTAGAATAACAAATTACTGACCCCACAACGTAATTGATGTAAGACACTTGTATTTTCAAACTTTTGTGGTAGGTTAGAAGAATTTGGCTTGACACAACGAATGTAATGAGGCTCTGTTGTGTTAAGTGTCTCCATAAGTGCTTGAAGTTGTTGCTAAGGTCCCCATCCACCAAATCAAAACACAGACAAGAAACAGAAAATATCAGCAACTTAAATTCAAATTCTTTAATCTCCTATGCAAATTTGTTCACAATAATGGATCACCTTAAATCCAATAACACCCAAAAGGTAATATATATGTACACCTTAAATCTGGAAGCCACAGAAGAAAACTTGTATGATGACCTTGAAGATTCCTCTGGTAACATAGGAAAAAGACCCGACACAAAGGGGCATTTCGAAGAAGATAATACATTACAGTGTTCTAGAACTACATAATCACGATTTTTGTCTAAAAATGTGACTGTATGGTAAGTGACCTGCATAAAAATATCAGAAGATTATACATTACACAATATACTTAGCCAAACAAGAGGAAGTACAGCATCAATGAATTACCTTTCCAGCATAATGGGAAACGGTAAAATCTGTTTCTGAAAACTTCTCCTTTCCTAACCTAGGGTGGGACAAGAAGTGCTGAAACAACTTGGTTGAGAATGTTTCGTGCGTAGATTTTGGAAACATGCTGAAAGAAGACAAATTCAGGACTGAACATAATTTGCAAGAGAATGTATAATTATAAATACACACCAATTCATAAAGAAAATAAATTGTACCAAGCTTCATCTAACAGGGCAATGATACCAATGGGTTTCTGCAAAAAGAATGCAACAAGAAGTCCATAAGAAACTTAATCCAGAGAAAAGAGTGGCATCCTCATCAGTATAATACAAACTAGGAATCTCGCTTCCAAACAAAGATACATACATGATATTCTATTGGCATGATTTTGGTCAAGTTAATTATATGTACGCCAGTTTTACGGTTTAGTCTTTGAAACTTGAAAGAACCAAAAAAATACTTATTCACATCCCAAAATTACATTGAAGTCATATAAATTGTGAGAAATTGAAATATCAAATAGTAAGCATAAAATACAGAATAAGACAAAAAGGTTTTGGTGCTTAGCTGTCTAGCTAAGCAGCTACCTTTCTGATTCGTATCCGCCCTTTTCAATTTCAGTAGCTGTGGCCTACTGTAATAAATTGACTAAAAATCATAAATCATAATTTTCTGACAATGCTTCAGCAAACAAATCAGATATATATATTATCCTACTACGCATGAAACAAGCCATCCGTATGAAATGAATGATCGAAACATAGAATTTAGGAAACCTCCAACTAAAGAAGCAATTAAATAAAAACCTTTTCAATCAAATCTAAAACATCTTGGTTGTCTATAAATTCAATGTAACTCCAGTTAATTTCTTCTTTGCTGTACTCCTCTTGCTCCATTTTGAATACATGCTGGAAAAAAAAATGACAATAGATAAAGAAACTAAAAGAAGATGGCAAAGTAAAAAAAAAAATATCAAGATCCAGATCAAAACACCAGGGAACTAACTTGGTGAAGACAATTAACTTACGTAACACATTTTCATACCTCATTAAAATGTTGTTGAAGCTTTTCATTAGCAAAATTGATGCAGAATTGCTCAAAACTGTCAAAAAAAAAATGTTATCGGGTTAAGAAAGGCAATTACTTTAACAAAGTTACCAATGTAAAACTACAACAACAACCAAAGCTTTTCCCCACTTGGCGGATCTACGTAAATCAAAAACCATACAATCATAAACCATGGCTATTGACAAATGATTTAAATCCATAACCTTCTTAATGTTTTGGCCCATAATTTTCCTTAGAAGGTTTCTACAAGTCTTCTCCACACATACCCAAACCACCTAATATAATATTCTACCATTTCAATTTTCACCTCTAAGCTAGAACTAGTGTGCTTCATACAAACTTACATAGTTTAATTCCATAACTCTAATTTACTACTATTAATTCAAAATAACAGCAACAAAAGAATTGAATCTAATAATGGAAACACAACTACAAAAATAAAAAAATTTAAAATGGTATTAATCAAATGTCTGAGCGCTGTGAATTTTTTTTCTTTTACTGAAAGTACTAAAATTTACAAGAACACGAGAGAAATGGCAGGTATTATATATGCCTGACCCATGCACCAGGATATTCTTATACTTCAAATGCACAGTTAACCCACACGCTTTAACTGTCAACGGTCCACATAACCAAAAGAATATTTCTTTCCTCCAAGAGAAAGGTGTGTACTTGAAAACATCTTACCTGTTATCCTTAAAGCACTCAAAACCATATATATCTAATATTCCAATTTTCATCTGGGAATTGATGTCTTGCCCAACAGTTTTATTGATCTTATCAACAAGCCTGATAGAACAACAAAAATAAATAGAATTTTCAACCCAATTTGTACATGATAAAAAGAATATAATCTTCAACAATTCCACATTGATAGTAAGCATACCAATCAAACAAACGAGCATAGACAGTTTTCGCCAAAACATCCCTACCAGCAACAGCGGCATTACAATCAAGAGCTTTGACTATATTTCCTTCGCGGGTTTGTATTGAACGAGTACATAATGTTGCTCGCAGTAGGTTCACATCACACCTAAAGAGAGAACAATAGTAGTCATTCCATTAGGTTCACCAAAGGATGAAAACTTCGATTACGTCTTACAGAGAAACAACCAAGCATCCAAGACAGCATCCAACACGATTCAGTATTTTTATCATCACTACAATAATACAAAAATAACAGACCTACTTAATCACAAAATCTAATTTCTTATACGACAACATAAATCAATCTTACATTTACTAAAGCTTGATCACTCTCTTGGCCATATCTGATTCTGATTCCAAAGACCCAATGCAATATACATAATGCAACAAATTATCTTTCAACGTGATGTATAAGTATCGCTGCCTCACATGTGCATTGCACAAGTCTATGCTCTAGTGGTAAATGAAAAATCAATATTCCCTCATTTCCTTATCAAAATTTAGTTTAATACATTGTCCATGCGGGTCCCACTAAATCATTATCAAAATCGAATGAACAATTGAAATTAAAGAAATAAAAACGCCAAAGCAAATGATGCCATCGTTGAATTTTATATCTCTCCATGAATAATATAGACTAACTTACCACTATTTTTCTGGGTGTATCTGGAGTAACTTTTTCGACCAGAAGCTCGAGACTAATCCCTCAAGGTATGGAGATTCACTTAAGAGGTTAACCAACAAATACTCTTCCAGACACACAAGACAAAAATCAAACCTCAAACTGCAAGATTAAGGCACCTGGTTGTCTGCCAACTGTGTTAACACCATATCGACAACTCATGTATCACTATTTATGGCTCTTTTACCAAATTGTAGTAACTGTTTATTGATTCTAGTTTCTAATTGTTTATAGTCTAAATTGGAAGTCAATATATATATATATACATAATATAATAAGTAGGTTAATTCTTATTCCTAATTTATACAAGCGGATTGACGAACATTACCTATCGCACTACTTTGGAATATTGAGCCAGAGTATAAAGACCTTCTACCTATATCCGATGAAGAATTGGAATTTAAATTTGAATTAGAGTCATTGAGACACCTCACACATTCAACCTTCAACAAGATGGAACTGACCAAGGAAATTTCATTCCCATTCAAATAGCAGAAGAAGAAAATGAGGAAAAGGTAGAAATCGAAAAAGTAGAAAGAGAAGCAGAAAATACACTTGTGAATATCACAACAGCGGGGACAATGCAAAAGAATCATGGACGCATGAACTATTGCACTAGTAATGATGAAATTGTCTGTTAGACTAATTATTATTAGTAAATAAATATTATATATTATAAGATAATCAATTATTATGCAGTTATGTTTTTAGTATTAATGTGGCAGTGCGGCAGTTTAATATGTCTCTGTTTTAGAATAAAGAGGGAAAGGCACGGGAGAATTGGCTATTAGGAAGTTGCCAAAGTGGTTATTTGGAAAGGGAGAGAACTAAGGCTTTCGAATCCTTGGAGAAACCAATTCTAATCATGTATTTTAATTTTCTGTCAGTGTGTAATATGTATCTGTATGAATTTCATTATTCTGTGAGAAGATTATCTCCAGGGATTTAATTAATATACAATGTCAATGTAAAAAGTTTTTACGCCGTCAGTTAATCACAACCATGAGATCAATAGAGATATTTGACTATTACTAAATACTACATCTGAAGTTACCCCATAAATGGTTGTGATCTAGTGACAATGTAAAACTTTTTATACAGTGCATAGCAATTAAACTCTATCTCAAGAGTTATCTATCAATGTTCATAAAATTATCCCAATTAATCTGTTAAATACCGGCTTAATAACTAATATCTGCTATTATTGCAATTATAATATATATAATATTTATTTATTAATAATAAATAGTCTAATACTGTCCTATCTCCACAACAAATTGATGTCTCAATTATGCTGCAGTGGTAGAGGGACCACTTTACACCATGTTCACCTTGAGGGCAAGGTGAAACTATTGGGGTAGTATTGTTAGCAACAGACCTCTAATTAAAGAACCTTATGTATGGCACAAAAAAAATTAGTGTTGGCACAGATTTGATTGATTTTGAAACTGCCTAGATTTTTTATTGTTTGTGTCTGTAACTGTTTATGTCAATTTGTCTTTTGTTGAGACTGCCCATGTGTGTCTAATTAAATAGAGTAGATAATTAGAAGTTTGGGTATTCGATTTATTTCATTTCAGATTGGTGGTTATTAGAGAAGGCAGGCTCTTCAACAACCTCTGGATATTTGTAATAGTTTTGTTTCATTTTAATCCTCAATAAAACATCACCATTCACTATAAAATCTTACTTCACTGGTTCTAACGCCAAGCTAGGCCAAGTCAAATAATTCTAGAATAGGTTGTAGACAAAGCTCGATACTCAAAATTCAGTGAATTGCTTCCTACTTTGCCAAGAAATCAATGCAAGACCGAGAAGCATGCACCAACTTGTGTAAGATCTCTGCATATCACAACTTGCCCAATCACTATACCCAACTAAATTAAGAGACGTTTCAGTAGAAATGAAAGGACTAAAATGAGAGGTGTCTTTTCAGTAGCATATGATACGGCGAACAACAACCAAATGAAGGTGTCCAGGAGTGTACATAAATTGGTTGACCTATTGTACTGCAATTGAGATGTCAGGGACCTTATAGACTACACAATAAAAGATCAGGCACAACATAACCCTCATCACAATTAAATTTGACTTAACCTCAAAGGATGTATCCACTGAGGTAGCAGATTGGAGACCAACCAAAGAAATTAGATCTTCAGTATACTTGTGTTATTGGATGAGATAAAAATCCAAATGAACCTCAAGACCCAAGTGATAGTAAAGAGGCCCCAAGGTCTTTCATATAAAAAAGGAAGCTTGATTTGCAGTTGAAGTTGTTGTATGGAAGCATGGTCAAAGCCAATAATGACCATATCAACACAAATGATAAGAAGACAATGCCGGTTGTCGTACAAAGAATGAACAAAGATGAGGCATATTGACTTTAAAGTAAAGGAGAATCTAAGAAGAGTTGATCGAAATTTCTCATACCATGCATAAGGAGCCTGCTATGAGGTAGCAATGAAAGCATCATTATGACAATATTCATCTTTGTTGTTGGTGTAACCATAAACATCTCATCATGATCTAACCCATATTCTTGTTGATAGCCAAAACAGTCTACCTCTATTCTTGTTTGTTACCCAAAATGAATATGAAGACCTTGTAAGGTTGAGGGAATCGTTAGAATCTAGCTTCACATAATACGCATACACTCATTTGCAACCTATCAGTGAGCATGAAACAACGTCCCGGGTAAAATTATCCTTAAGGGCTTGTAGCTGTCTTACATTGAATTGACAGAACCAAAAGAAGCAAAAACCAAGAACTCAAGACTAAGAAAACAAACAAACGAGAAATTAGAGAGAAAGAATATATGGCCAGAAACCAAGCAGACAAAAAATGGCAGCATATGGCTCTGTCACTAACCAAGAACACACGATGTTGTTGGAGTATGCTGCACAACTCTGTCACAAAAGAAAGCAATCACAGTTCTAGCAAGAAGGATGTGATACCATGTCAAGAAATTTTGGTTTCATGCCTTGGATTTTATTTTCCTTCATAAATAGTACGAACTCATTTATCACTATTAATCACCGATTGATTCAAGTTTTGGATTTGTATAATGGAATTCTATATATACATGATTAATAGATTGATTTATGTTCCTAATTTACAGAAAATACAATAGGAAACAAATAATGGCAGATATCCTTATAAACAATAACACATCCAAATAAAAATACGATGCATGCAAACTAAAAAAGCTCCAACATAACATAAATCGCCTACTTGAAAAGGTTAGCAGCCATCTGCAAATGAAATATTGACTTCTCATCCTTTATCATTGACGAGTCGTGCTCTTTCCCAGGAGAAAATTCAACATTTCCCAGATGTAAAATTGCAGCTAAGGTGCAAAATATGGCTTCCTGATAATAGGAAGAAATGATAACTATAAGGGAAGGCTATAAACAAAGTCAATACAGAATACCTTAAAGCAAGAAATGTACTAGTGGATGACATCATTACACCTGATCCTCGTGACTTATGCCAACTACATCCATTGCTCTCCTCGTCTTTATGTATTCTTCTGTGCTGCTTACCCCATCTAATTCATAAACTTTACTTTGATTTAAATAGTGGAAGTGACTTGGATGTCCTAATTTATACTTCTCTACATCCTAAAAATGAGGCATTACAATTACAAAGTACAAAATTAGTACATTGACCATGACAAAATGCAAACAGTAACCTGAATTTGCAAAGTGCAAAATATAGCATTATGATGCAAAACTGACACCAAAATATATAATCAAATATATACTTCACCAGAGATCAAGTACCCTTTCAGATGCACACAACTGATAAAAGCAGTGATAATTTCTTTCAGGATCTGTAGTTTGCACTACTCGTGATCTTTCCAATAAGTAAGTTCTAACAGCAGCACCAGATATTTTACCACTTGAATCAAACTGAATTTCAACGAACTTCCCAAAACGGCTGCAACAAAATAAAAATAGGAACATTATGTGTCTATCAGCAATAACAATTCCAGCAGAAGGTTATTTGACAAGCTTATGCTTTAAAATGGTTTCCATAAAAATGTAAAATCTATTAAATCACAACACAGGGGCTGATTTATCCACTAAATAACACATAACAAAATTATAATTATCTAATAAACCAAGAAAAACCTAAGGAGTATTTTTCTGCTCCACCAACTTAAACATCAAATTTAACCTTTCAAACTTCAACATATATTCCTACCTTGAATACTTCTGAATCCAATTTGCTGAAGCATATTACATACACAAGGACATTATTTTTTATGACATCCCAGAATTCTCTTCAGATTTACATACTTTTAGATTATAAATGGTGCAGTCACTAAACATTATACTAGCAAATTTGGGCACCTAAAATGGCTGGCAAATGACAACCCTTAAGAGATTCCTTTTATATCAGTATGTTATATGTAATAGTGTTTCCATAACATTCAACACTGTTTCTAGATGAATCTGATATTGACATGACTGAGATTTGTGGCTTTTATAGATAGCATGCTTTAGATTAGATGAATAAAAAGATAAGACTGGATCATTAGACCGACAAATGACTCAATACATTATTTTTCTTCTAATAATCTAAGAGGAAAGAAAAAAAAAATAAAAAAAAAAAAAGCTAGAGGTTGGCAAGAGATGTAAACGACAAAGAACTAATATCACCTTGAATTGTCATTCCTGACAGTCCTTGCATTGCCAAATGCCTCTAAAAGTGGATTTGACTGAGTCAATAATAAAGTGAAATTAGCACCCCAAATTGATGCCTAATTAAAAACTCAAAGTAAACTAATCGCCTAGCAGTGATAGCTTACTTCAAGAACTTGCTGTTCAACTGTTCTATCATCACAAACAGCACGCCCACCAACAAAGGTAAGATACTGCATAATCAATTTTGATGTCTCAGTTTTCCCAGCACCACTTTCACCGCTAACCAAGATAGATTGGCTTTGACCTCCATTCATCATTGCTCTAAATCATGACCAACAAAAACTCACTAACTTGAAACATGAAATGTCAAGTAGCAAATTCGACAATAAAATTAAATACATTATTAACACGGTCACCAGTACCAAACGCATACCAACCTATAAGATGCATCAGCAACAGCAAATACATGTGGACTGAGCTCACCAAACGGAGCTCCCTTATACTGCTCCATCATATGGTTGTTGTACAAATGAGGAAGCTTTGTGAACGGATTAACAGCTATTAAAATGCTCCCCGTATATGTCTAACAAAGACAAATAAGTCAGGCAAAAATCATAAATAGTACATAATACATTTTGTAAAGGAATGTCACAAAAATAAATAAAATGTATATAGGTCAATTTGGTAAATTTCATCTAGTGAAATTACCAAAAAGGAAAAGTGAGCAGTAATATAGCTACTGAATATGCAGTCTAGTTTAGGCATTTGTAACGGATTTGTAAGAATCGGCTACAGGTGAAGTAAAGTAAGTAATACACCTGTGGTAACCCATCATAAAAAGGTCTTCATAATAAATGAGAACGTTAATTTCATAAAGAGAGAGTGACAATAATGCATATTCTTTTTATCATATGTGATTCATGGAAATCATTAGTTCTGAAAAATAACAGTAATTACATATAGATAATCTAGTAATGCAAGCCAGCTATCATTTCACCAATGTGACAATCCCTAATTACCAACTCGGCTCACGAAACAACTATTGACATTTCCATATTCATACAGTACAATAACACAGTTCTAGACTCGCGTGCAACTCATCAATAAATATAGATTGAGAAAATTGAAAGAATGAGCTCAAGTACAACCTTAATTATCCATGTAGATACTAAAAAATAATCCCTAGAATGCACACTTACATATATATCATTCAAAGCATATCTTCTACGAAGATTGTACAACACTCCTGGTTCATTCAAATAAGCCAACCTCGTCATATCTTCGACACCAACGTGCTCGTCTTCATCTGCATCTCTTGGGAAAAGTTTCTCCGGAACAACGAGAACCTGCATTTGAATAACGCACGTGTCAAAATCATTCGCAAAAGCAAGGAGCGTAGATAAGGCTATAGAAACTAAATCATTACTTTGTTGCCGGAATCGGTTTCAACGCGAACTTGTTTACCAGAAGTACTGAGAACTTCAGCAGGTAACCAAGCCAAATCCCTGTCAGGGACCCAAACCTTGGAGCCCTTTCGTAAACTCATAGTGAATGAACGAAGAGAGAAGAATGATTCAAAACTGAAACCCTAAGCTTTGTAGAGAGAGAGAGAGAGAGAGAGAGAGAGGACAAAATGGAATAGAGAGAGAGTTAGAGAGAGAAATGGAGTGAGTGTTACGACGGGATTGAAGTGAAATTTGGGTTCCCGCCCTAACGGTACAGTACAGACTATGAGTCAAAAAATGGCGAAACTGCAAAATATTATTTATATCGTATTCGACACGTCACCACCGTACCCACTCTCTTTCAATATGTTCACCTTCTCTTTACGCCTTCACCGTACCCACTTTTGTTTTTTGGGAACCCTAACGGGACAATTAACATCAACTTTTTTTTTTTATATATAAATTAACGTCAATTATTTATTACGATATCTATCTATTATTCGTTTTATTAACTTCAGCAGGTAACCAAGCCAAATCCCTGTCAGGGACCCAAACCTTGGAGCCCTTTCGTAAACTCATAGTGAATGAACGAAGAGAGAAGAATGATTCAAAACTGAAACCCTAAGCTTTGTAGAGAGAGAGAGAGAGAGAGAGAGAGGACAAAATGGAATAGAGAGAGAGTTAGAGAGAGAAATGGAGTGAGTGTTACGACGGGATTGAAGTGAAATTTGGGTTCCCGCCCTAACGGTACAGTACAGACTATGAGTCAAAAAATGGCGAAACTGCAAAATATTATTTATATCGTATTCGACACGTCACCACCGTACCCACTCTCTTTCAATATGTTCACCTTCTCTTTACGCCTTCACCGTACCCACTTTTGTTTTTTGGGAACCCTAACGGGACAATTAACATCAACTTTTTTTTTTTATATATAAATTAACGTCAATTATTTATTACGATATCTATCTATTATTCGTTTTATTTTACCATTTCAATAAAATAATTATTATTATTATTTTGTTATAGATATTTTATAATTTTATTTATAAATTAATTCTTTTAATTTTATTGACTCTAAATTATACGACTTTCAATAAATTGTACGACTTATAATTTATACTTTTTTATCAATTTTAAAACATAAATAAATATTTGTTAGCAAAAAAATATACACCATAATTTAGTATTAGCTTTTTCGAAAATCTAAGTTAATTCAATTGCTTATAATAATAATGATGCAATTGTTTAAGATTAGCAGTGGTGACTCAAACCTTTGGTTTATGTCATGGGTGGACAAATAGTTGCTTTTGTGACATGGTGTAGTGTGTGCATATATAAGACAATGACATTTGTATTGAAGATTTTTGGATAAATAGTGCATTATTTTATACTTAATTGTCACCAAATTTAGTTTATTTGATTAATCAACAGTTTGTAGTTATATACGAAGATATTCGTGATATGTGAGTTTAATATAAATCTATTATTCGTATGTATTACATAGATAGTTTTTGTTGGTTGTTAGTTTCCTCCATGTTCCATTTGGCTCATTTTAGTTGGAGTTTAATTTGGTGTTTGAAGATTTGGCTAATATCCATTTATTTCTTCTGCAGTTTGCTTCACCTATCTATTGCTTTTCACTTCATCTTAAAAGACAAAAGCGTTATTGACTTCAAATCTATGTCCTGATTGTGATTTTTAGGTTGAGGATATCCTCCACCATTTTGGTAAGCTATGAGAGTCAAAGAGACATGGTTTTGACGGTGTCCAAATTCAGTGATTCATCTCCCTCCTAATATTTTATAGATAAAATATTGGTTGCATTTGTCAATTGTTGATTAAAGTGTCACTATTACAATCATCTTTAGAGTATTTGATGCTCAAAACACAAGTGTGTTTATTATTCCATCAAGTATTCTAAATAATGGATGTATTTGTGCAAGTAGTAGTCTAATTGAATAATATTCTCTCAACTTTTGAATCTGATTTTGTCCTGTTACTTTCCTGTTTAGTTCATTTCCATCATTCTCCTAACGAGGTTGTTGATCTTAACGTAGATGATGGTGTTTTCACCCATTCAAGCTAATGGTTAAACAACAAAAATTGTATTAGACAACAAAAATAAAACAATTGTATTAGATTTTAACCAATTTGTATTGTTTTTTCAAACTTATTTTTTAAGAGAGAAAATTAATTCATCCTTCTGTTACAATATTAATTACTAATTACAAAAGAAGAAAATGAACAGTAATTAAGAGTATTTATAGAAAAAAGTAAGTAGGGACATAAGGAAATGGATTCCCTCGTGTGTTTTTTTTCTCTCTCTACAAATTACACCCTTAATCAATCTCTCTATATTTTCCTCAAATTCCAAATCACTCTCCTCTTTATATTCCAAGGGTCAAGATCTCACACATTATCTCCTCGTATTTTTCAACATGAGAAGATCTTACTCCCGGGCAAAGTAGTATGTCACTAGAGCGAGCTTTTTCTGGACGTTTGAGACCCATGAAGCTTTAGAAGCAATGAATTGCTAACCACAAAAATGGAGCTCATAGCCATTAGTCCTCCTGTGATTACATAAATATCAAAGGTGACAAACAGAAAATACCATTTTTTCCGCTAATGTTGAATGTTACATTCGAAAACACAATACTGTATGTGCAGAAAATATACAAAGATAAATCGCAAGTACAATATAAAAATAGGGACTTATATGCCTTTCTGTTATATGAAAAGAAACGGGCGGTACGTTGGCGCTCACCTGAAAGTGAAGGTGTCATAGCAAAGTCAAATTGGGGAAGTAACACACCAGCAGCAATAGGAATGGCAATAACATTGTAAGCTACTGCCCAAGACAAATTTTGGTAAACTTTTGCCATTGTTGTCTGTGCTAGGTCTATGGCATCAATAACCTATACTTAAGAATGTCAGGAAACAAGAGGATGGAAAACCATAGGATGGCTGATGTTCCAAATATGTAAGTATCAAGAGAATCATATCCAGCTTATTATCAACCATTGTTAATAAATCTAAGGTGGATATTAGAAGTAAATCATAACAGATCATGAATTTGATGAAACAACAATCATTTATTTCACACTTTAAAGTTGCCAAATTTAAGAGAACCACAAAGGTTTAGGTAAACGTACCATACTATAAACAAAAATATGGTAAAACAATATAAAAGAAAAATATCTTATAGCTTAAGAAATATCTTATAGCTTCCTTAATTTGGAAAAGAAAAATAAGTCCTCCCCTCCCTTCCCCTTCAAAACCCATTTCCCCAAACACACTCTTAGAGTTACCACAGGTGACAAAAATTTTGGGTAGTCAAAATTTCACCTTGTCACCCATTTACCATCAGAATGACATAAAAGCAAATTAATGAATCCCAGACATCATAATGACATACCTGTGAAATTTTGTTGCCCAGAAGTATAATGGATGCTGCATCTGAGGCAGCATTCTCTTGAGCTTCATTCTGCAGAGCGATCCCAACATCAGCTGCAGCCAAAGAGGGTGCATCATTTATCCCATCACCTACCTTATAGAAGGAGAAAAGAAAATTGTCTTAGTAAACTACCATATTTTATTCAATATTCATTGCTAGATGCATGCTAGTAAAAAGTGTGATGCTTATAAGTGTGCAACTGCTCCGTTGTCATGCTATTCAATTAAAGGCAAGCACAAATATCATAACAACATAAAAAATAAAAAATAAAAAAATAAATCCAATAATTTAGTGTAACAGATACATGCAGTATCTAAAGACCAGACTTGCTATCACTTTAAGGTAGTGTTAGACATATGGACAGCATGGAATGGGACAATCTGTTTTGTTCTATGTGGTTCCACTTTAATCAGTGAAACCAAAATGTCAGACTTTTTTAATGAATGTTGGTCCAAGTGAAGAAGAGCTAGGTTCCCCTTAAATAAAGTCTTGAGCTTGAGTATTGTGAATGAAAAAAATAAGCATGGAAATATCTTTTTCACTCTTGTGGGTCCACCCAGCGCAGCTTTGATTAACCGGGGGGGTCATATATGACTTACAGATACCAATGGTCTAGACCAACAAAAACACTAAATTACATCATGGACATTTATGGTCTAGACCAACAAAAACACTAAATTACATCATGGACATTTATATGTTCTACTTTGTCTTGTTCTAACCGTCTACTAAACCCGACCCTAGGACCTTTTATCATATCACCATACTCTACTTAGCTAGAGGGTGTTACAGAAAGTTTCTTTTGTTTAGTGGAGGAGGGGGCAGTTTACTAGGTATAACTGTCATCATACCATCGCAACATGATGTCCAGCAGCTTTCAGAGCTGAAATAAATGCAGACTTCTGCTGTGGAGACAATGATGCTTTGACAAAATCTTTTTCAATTCCAACTGTCTCTGCTATCGTTGCAACTGCCTCTTCCCTGTCTCCTGATAAGAGGAACGTTTTAATCCCTTTCTTCTTAAGCCTTGCAATAAAGACAACAAAGTCAGCCAGAAATTGCAACCACCAAGCAGTAGAAAACAACAGAACATACTTGATATTTTCAAGTACTTCAAATCTATGCAATATGAAATTCAGCACAAAGTGTAGATTTGAATGGTCAAACTTTAGCAAATAGTCCTAAATCGTAAAGGGAAATGACACTGGCAAGTACAGACCGTTTAATACAATATCCATGTCATAAGGAGAAATGTAAAACAATTTTGTTAGGTAGCCTTGTTCAACTAAAAGATGTCCATAAACTTGTTACAAATCAATATGATGTTGCAAATGGTAAACTCAACATGAAGCAGTAAAACTTTCAAAACTTTCTCCTAGAGTATTAGACAGTCAGAAAAAACCGCATGCGCACATAAAAAGAGGGTAAGTACAAAAAATTTATTAATATAAATCTTTCCAGTTTATGAATAATTAGCAGTTAATTAAGTCCAGGAGTAGTTACCCACTAACCATATATTGAACATCATTAACCAATAATCAGTTGGGTGGTTCCAAGATAGTAGAAATATTTTTATCAGGTTTTTTCATACAATGTTGTCAGAAACTAACAAATGGATAAGAAAAGGGTGCATCATTAGCTTTGAGGTTGAAGTGAAGGCTAGTACAAAAATATGCACTGCCCCTCTTTCTGAAAAGTGAACCGACTTCACATATGGCCAGAAAGAAGAAACAATGGCGTTACTTGCCTAAAATGAGTTGTAATATTCTGAGGAGTACCATAAAAAAAATATAAGTACCTCGTTACAGTAGATTCAGCATCTTCACGCACAATGTCAGATATGGCAATAGCACCAATGATGCCTTCTCCTTCACGTCCAACATAGACAACAGTTTTTGAATACTTTGAAGATGATGTATTTGATGAACGATTCATCAAAGTACGTTCCAGATTCATCAAATCAGATGAGTTCATTCTTGTCACGAAACGTTCATTGACCCAATGCAATGACCCAATTGCAACCAAACGGCCGCTTACTTCTGCCAAAGTTCCAAAACCTGGTTCAACTATCTGCCCTTTTGTGAGTGGAAGGACCAACTCTAATGACTCAGCTTTATTAATAATAGCTTTTGCTATTGGATGAGATGCAGTTTTCTCCACTGCCGCAGCAATCTGAAGAATTTCCGACTCTCCATAATGAATAGAGCTTATGGCAGAAACAACTGGTTTTCCTCTGGTGAGGGTTCCTGTCTGAAAGTTCAGTGTTACAAAATCTTCTTCCTTTTTGTTTTTGAGATAAATGTTAGTTAATGTTCAAAGTTGGAAGAGAATACAGACTAATTTTTCATAATTAATATTATTCATTTATTACGTATACTATATGCTATATATTAAATTGTACTGTAGGATCTCATTAACTGACTTCATATAAATAATAGCAAACCTGAGAGGCGAGTTACTGAATTACATACTTACATTTCATCTCTTAAATTCTGAATGTTATCAATTGTCATTGGTTCTAAGTCTTAGCATACTACACAACTCCAAACAATTCTTAAAAAATATTTTGGATAAATACAATTGTTGAATTACAAGTAATTAGCATGTTGAACATAAACTCCAATTTGTAGAAATTTTAAACAAAAATAAACATGGATTACATATTTTCGTTATCTGTTTATAATTTATTAAAATAAGCTTCCAACTATTTTGTTGCCATATGAGCATTCTATTTGTCACATACTTCTATTTTTGCCACATCATGAATATTCCTAGGTTCACACTAGAATCACTTCCTCCCTCTCTCCCTCTTATTATCATTCCTCTCAATTTATGTCAATCAATTACATTTATGAGTAATATTTTAGGATGTCAATCCTCTTTTCACATTCATTCACAATTATTTCAGTGTAATGATTTCATACTTTGAAAATTCAATTAGTCATAAAGAGAATTCAACTATTTGTCGCCAATGCTCCTTGTCCAACCATTTGTATTCTCTCGTAATTAGTATAAATCAGTTGAGGCAAGCACAACAAACCAATACAATGTTGACTACGGTTTAAAATTTGTGGTCGCAATCACGCTACATCACAATTTAAAACCATGACTCGGAAGGAACTAAATGACCGAGTTTTCTCTGCCTCAAATCAAACTACAATGAAGAGTTGAAGATAAGCACAAGACTAAGAGGATTAGAGTTAAGGGAGAATTATTATTTTAATTTTTAAGGTAGACTTTCTAGTTTACAATATATTTGTCACAAACAAATAATTGCATTCATCATTTACTAATAGACAATTACTATGTTACTTCCGATTTTTTTGTAGATTGGGATAATTTCCAATCCAATTACTTTCGAAATTGGGTTAGGTTTCACAGTGGATTTTAATGCAATCAACATTTTCCAATTTGACATTTGTTTCTGTCAATCAACCACATGCATTGTGGTTATAAGCTTTTTTCTATAATTGTGTTATAAGTTAACTTCAGTGGCATATTCCAACTTTATGCTTAACAATTTTTACAATGAAGCTATATCTAAATTAGTCGTTACCATTATTATATTATCCTTATAAAACTTAAATTAATCGAACAATATTGAAAACTGAAAACATTGAATGACTTTTTTACATGAAGTTGCATATTGTAGGTAAGCTTTTCTCATAAGTTCTCTATATAACATACGTAGTTAGCTTTTTTAGGTTGTGTAAATTTTAGTTACACATTTTTTTGTTTGAAAACTATTACTATTTCTCAAATCTCAATACATTTAACCATGCTAAAACTAAATTAAGTCAAATATAATGAAGATATGTATACCTTCAAGTACATAGATTCATATACACTTTTATACCTCAAAATTTACCATAAGGGTAAGCTACATATGTTTTACTCATAATAACATCTTTAAAAAAACCAAATAAGTTATAACATTTCATACTCATATAATTTTACAAATAATTTTTCATTTCTAATATTTTTAATAAAAATATCAAAAGAATTTTGCGAATAAAGAAATTAATAATTATAATATTATCATTTTATAAAATACAAATATATATTCTATTTGACAAAAGATACACAAATTTATTAAAAATTATCATAAAATACAATATATTAAAAATTATTAAAAAAAGTTAGTGAATAAAAGTTTACTATACATGTATTCTGAAAAATATGTTAACACTCAATTTTCATCAATTAAATTATTTCTTTGTAATTAAATGCTCATCCAATACGATTTTTTGTTTTAAAAATTCCTTATTATTATAGAAATTTGAATTTTAAAAAGTAAATGAAAAATAAAATATTGCATAAAATTAAATTAATTTTCAATAGAATTTTTTTGGTACATATCAACAAAACTACAATTCAAAAAACTTTTAAAATCAAATATGTAATATTGCACAAACAATTAATTAACATTTTTAAATACCTAAAACTATATTTAAAGTATATGTAAATTTTTAATAAAATAAATTTTAAATTCTTATGAAATATATCCAATAAACAGTTTCCTTTACAACAACTTCCTTGCTCGCAATTAAAACATTATGCTAATAGAACAAATAAATTCAAACTGCGCTAATATAATTCAACATTAGCATTTTTTTAAATAAAAATATTAAATCATATTTTTAACTTTTTACATCTATTTTTTTTTTTTTTGTATCTTACATTTTATAGTAACATTATGTGATAGAAAAATAAATTGACAAACAAAGTACAAAGAGAAAAACAACCATGTCGTGCAAACTTGACAAAAAGTTTTAAAACATTATATTAAATAATTGATAAACATGATTTTCACTCATTTTAATTTCTCTGATCAAATTTAATTATTCCAAATCAATAAATTAATATTATAAGATACATATATTTATAATGCAGAAAATATTATTTATAAAACTTACGAAATGATTTAATTAATGTCCACGCAGGCCCTAATCTAGTTTTATGTTCTTTGAAAAGCATCTAAATATTTAGTTTGAAAATATTTTGATGAAGCAATAAATCATCAAATATCGATGTAAAATTTGATAAGTGTAATATATAATACAAACTTTCAACAGTATTTTCTTTATGAAATTCATCCTACTAAATTGAAAAAATAGGTGTAAGATTGATTTTTATTATCATCTGTGCCAACGTATCCCGAGTCCTGGCTCTATTACAAGCACAAATACATGGCAGCATATATATGTTTGTGGTTGTGTATGAAGGGGAGAGAAAGACCGATAATAGTCTATGAACTTGAGTTTACCTTGTCTAGAGCGATATAATTTACACCGGCCAAGCGTTCTAGCACATCCCCTCCTCTAATAAGAAGTCCTTTTCTTGCCCCTGGTCATTGCAAAGACAGTTTATGCCTATTGTGTGAAATGTAAAAAAGGGATATAAGATACTAATAACATCAAACCAGGTTGCCAGACAGTTATACGGTGTATTTATACAAAATAGTCCACAAAATCAAGTGTAGAACTTATGCCTGATTATAATACAGCTACTTTTCAATTGCAGTAGTGGTTCTCTTGTATTAGGCAATATATATTTATAGAACCACGGACAACCAAGAAGGCTATAAAGTAAAAAGGAAGAACTAAAAAAGTGAAAGAAATAAACAATAAGAAAGTTAAGTGGAATATGAAATAAGAAAATATTACTTAGTGTCAATCAATTTTTCAAGGAAGGGAAAATTGGAAAACCCTAGTATTGGATAAAATGATTCAATATTTGAGTAATGAGCAGATTTTTCACCGTAAGAGCAGTGTGATACCTTTCACATATGTTTTCCTTGTTCAAGTAACTAAGTAACATTTTTCTAAGTTTACTTATACAGAAAGCATAAATAAAGTACCAAGTGAGGTGCCAACTAGGATTGCTGTTGGTGTGGCAAGACCCAATGCACAAGGACAAGAAACAACCTACAAAGAGGCAAACACTAGTTGTAAAAAATTTAACACAAAACTTAAGTACAAACACCAAAGTTCAGTTTTATCCTAGATGAACTTTCTTTTCTTCAGAAACAATGCAAACTTGACCTTCTATCATGCATTCATTTGTGACCCTAAGGTTCTATTCCTCTTTCATCTATGCTTTTTGTGAGTAGTAAAGTCAGTTTCAGATACATAACATTACAGACACTACCTTATAGCATCCTATCTAAGATTTTACTAATTTGAAAGTCCATATTGTTAGCTGTTTGTATTAACTCAAGATTTCTAAGATGAAGGGTATGCAAGGTTTTGTCAAGCATGCCCTGAGCAACAACAGAAGCTGAAATCCAGTAAAATAGGAGTGGTCAATGCCCAAGAAATAGGGAAGGAAGGACATGCAAGTAGTTTTATCACGAACTTGAATCACAAATTACAAGTCAGGGGACCCAAGTTTAGGATTACTAACCAAGACATCTACAGAGAGTTTTAAACTCAGAAGCAGAGGATCTCCTTCCGGGCCAGCAATATCATTGAGCAAAACATCAGGAAATATATGTGATCCAACAAAGTACCTAGAGACAAACACAAAAAGTTTGTTAAAGTTAATAGGCATGATGAACCAGCACGATGTTTGCTTTATTACTTGATTTTCTTTCATTGATTTTGAACAGTTTCCTTATTTCCTTTTCTTTATTTGGTTTTGGGGAAGATTTTATTTCTATAGTTCAAGAGTAATGATTAATAGGATCAATGTACAACTGTACACCTTTTCATTTGTAAGTTGATCAATGTACAAATATTGCTGTAAGATATGTCAGTTGGCGGATATATATTAACTATAAGAATTTGGGACCAACCGTGCAACTCATATCCAGATCAGCTAAAAGAATTTGAATAGAAATATAAGTACTTACCAAAATGCAAATGTTGCTGCTGACAGAGTCATTATGCTGAACACGAATGGCCCTGCTATTGAATCTGCGAGCCTTTGTACAGGCGCTTCACGCGATTGAGCATCCTCAACCTATATTTCACCAGATAAAGCTGTAATATTGGAGAAACTCTCATTACAAATGTTTGATTTTCATGTCTCAAGTTAATGAACTTATCAGCATTGCAATCTCAAAATATCAACAGAAACATCATCATCCTGAAAGATGTTGGTTCAGAATATAGAGACCAACATGATGACAATTAGAAAGTTTATTTGAATATCCTCCTCTAACAATGAATCAATGGGTATCCATAGTTAGGGAGAGCAAGAATGAAATACACTGATTTCTTTCTCAGGAATTCGAGAGACTGGTCCCTCCTCCAACCCAAAACTGACTGACCAATGAAGTGCATGTTTGAAATGACGCATCCAACCTCTGTTTCGAAAAGGATCCCCTTTGTTACTTATGTGTTGAACTTGAATGGCTATTGGTAATTTGGTATTCGCACTGCACCAGTTTGGAAGGGTGGCAAATGGCAACATGTTTCCAAAAATGCCCTCATCGCTCCCTCTGACTTCTCGGCTTCTATTTATAACAACCTAACTAGCTAACTAACTAATTACTCTGATAGCTTTAAAGGTCTGCTCTTAACTGACAAATCCTAACTAACTTGGGCTAACTTGATTTCTTGGTCCCATCCTTATTTCGCTTGTTGCTAACTTTCCTAATTTGCGGTTGGTCGCTAACACATCCCAGGATGCATGATATTGAAATTAAATGAAGAAAAGCAACTGCATAATAAATTTAGCACTGCATTGTCCTATAAAACAACAACAATTTGGGATGCAAGAAATTACATTCATAACTGGGAAAGAACATGGAAAAACTATATTATCTCATTAACACTATAGTCTCACCACT
Source organism: Cicer arietinum (assembly GCF_000331145.2). Taxonomy (NCBI): domain Eukaryota; kingdom Viridiplantae; phylum Streptophyta; class Magnoliopsida; order Fabales; family Fabaceae; genus Cicer; species Cicer arietinum. The sequence continues at coordinate 73,657,594 of NC_021164.2, read as the reverse complement.
GAGCCATTACATAAGATGTCATACTAACCATGCGTACAATCTTGGATATCATTGTGTTCGAGCCAGTCGAAGAAGATTCAATCCTTAAAGGGCCATCCTAAAATACAAATTTGTCGGTGAACGAAATAAATTAATGATTGCCCTCTCAATCAAATGGACAAAATCAAAATCTCAGATGTACCCCACCTGTAAATTTAGTAAGACAGCATAAAATTCAATATTAATTTAAAGCCTTACCCAATTTATAGTT
>NC_021164.2:73649367-73656841 GCF_000331145.2 Cicer arietinum | reverse complement strand
TGCTGAAACTGTGAGGCCTTCCTCCTTAAATACAGGAAGTGATTCTCCTGTAAGCATGGATTCATCCACAACGCTTCTTCCTGCAATGACTCTTCCCTGCCCGGAAGTTTCTAACGTAAGCAAGCAATGCCATATGAACCAACAAGTTTAATCATATATTCCATCTTAAATCATAAAGGGCGGCCTCATGTTGAAAGTGTAGAGGTTGCATTACTGTTTTCTAAGCAAATGGTGATATTATATAGGCCACTTTGCAGGTTGGGCCGACTAATTCAGCAGTCGGTCCTATCCTAGTAGGGACCATGAACTTAATATGCACAGTCAAATTAGGCACTTCAGATGCCTTTAAAGTTTAAACAACATATATAGCTATAAATCAATTAACATAAACAGAGTTTCGCTGACAATTTGAAAGGCTTACATCTATAGGAATAGTTTCTCCAGGCAACACCAACACCGAGTCGCCCACTCGAATATCATCAGTTGGGACTTCCACACAAATTGTGTCAGAGCAAATCACACTGTCAGTAGATGGGGTACCTTCTGATGAAGTTATGACAAGTCTTGACTGAGTTGATATTAATGACTGGAAAAACGTTGACCCCAGTAAATTCATGTAAGAACAAATAATTAAACCAGCTTTTAAAACATGCCTCTGAAACAAAACATTGCCACTCTTTACATTAAAACTATAATATGATGCTTAATGCTTATATAAGCCACTTTTTCCTATAACCAATGTTTCAGTTTTTGGATTACTAGTTTTTCTAAGAATTAATAATTTACCAGAAAATGAAAGTTGAAATAAGACTGGATTTTTAAATGGAACACCATTACAGTCTCTTATTTATGCTGCGACTTCCAACGGTCATATAATCATAAAAAAAGGAACATATTCTTTGATCAACAGTCTATCCCAACAATGTTGGAGCAGTTAGGATTCCAAACACTGAAATCTCATTAACCAAGCTAATGATGTACTATCAAACAGAGCCCTACAAAATGTGTAACTATTTGTTCTTCTAAACCTAAAATTGGTTCCAGATCACAAATTACCAGGTATAAAGTCCACCGGGGTAATTTCTTTTTAAGAAACACAATTTAGCAGAGATCACAAATAAAAGAAGTTTTGCATTTAGGAAAAGAGATCAATCATGATTTTCAATTAAAATAAGGATGCCGAAAGATGGAAGAAGATTTAAAAAATGTTCCAACGAGGACTAGGAATTCCAAAGAGGCAACCATTTTCTTGACTACCTATTTTCATGGAATATTATCAAACAAAAGAGATGAACCACATTGCAACTTACAAGAAGTTCATTCATATCACTAGATGCCTGAATCCTTGCCTTTTCCTCCAGAGAACGTCCTAGAAGCACGAAACCAAGAAGCATGACCTGCATGCTAAAAGCCAAATTCCTTATATGAGGAGCTTATCATCAACATAAATGTTATAGAAATGGAAATACAGACGGTGAAGGTGAAGGTGAAGGTGAAGGTGAGAGGTTATTATATCTAAACAAACAAAATCCCTAGCCAAGTTGGGTAGTTTGCTCTTGCTTGGCTTAAAAAGGCAAATTCTCAAATGGAAAATATTGAGACATTTGAAAGTAAAGAAAGTCACCGGTTCATCAAAGAAGGATGCATCCCATGCTAGCTCGGGGTTCAGTAGTGAGATCTATAGCAGAGACGAAGTTTGAATTAACAACACATAAAACGAAAAAACAGAAATTTATCTGTCTAGTAAGTTGTAACTTAATACAACACTCAAATCCAAGAGAGAATCTCACCGAGCTGATGATGAATGCAGCTACTGAACCAAACCCCACAAGAGAGTTCATATTTGGGGACCCTTTCTTAAAAGCATTTAGGCCATCAAAGAGTAACTCTGCAACATTTTTGCGAGTCTAGTAGAGTTAGAAAATAGTAACACTATGATTAACTTCAAATTATAAAGGAATGTATTTCAAATTTATAGACGCATTCATAATAAAAAAATAGCAGTGCTACTTTTGTCTATTAAAATCTACTACAATAAGAAAGTACATAACAAACTCCTAACTGAAAAGAAAAAGGCCCTTTGATAAATACTTAAAGACATAGATGTGCAAAAGATGTATTGTAAACAAGGGAGAGAAAGAAAGAGAAAAACTAACCTCTTCCTGGTCCTAATAGAGAGCCCAAAGCTAAACCACCTTTCACGTATGAATTATGAAGAAATTCCCAAAACGGTCCTACAAAAAAGAAAAACAAGTTATGTTTGAGTCTTTGAAATTTACTTACAAATTTCGCTCGTCGCTATGTTAATTTGCGTTTCAAGTAAATAAATTTGCAGCTGAATGACTAACATCACATATTTGATTTAAACATTACCATGAGCAATGTGAATCCCGAAAGAATGAAAAATATGCGAAGCGTGCGATCCACAGCACAACGCAACCAAAGTCCAAGCGAAAGCGACGCGGTTACGACTCTTAGCGAGAAGTTCCTCCTTCTTCTTCACCAACTCCTTCCACTTCCTTACATTTTCCGCCACTCCTAAACCTGACTCCCTCCTCTTCGTCGGAAACCCACACTCGCTCAATCTCCGAGCAAGGCTCTCCGCAACGCTCGCCGGTTCGTCCTCGAGCCGTTTAAGCTTAACGGCGGCGGTTTCAGACAACATGTTGACCACGACTGAGTCAACACGGTCGTCGGCTGATAGAATGGTTTTGACTCGGGAGACGCATCCACCGCACATCATTCCGGTGACATCGAATAGAACCGGCGAGTCTTTGCTCTGTGCTCTGTCTTGAAGAAGAGCTGATTCTGGTGAGAGAATCTCAGTGCCGAAGGAGTTCGAAACGGAGAAAGGTGGCCGGAAAATATTCCGGCGGCTGCGACGTCGTAATGTTGGCAGCAGAGAAATGAAGCGGTGATCATGATTGAGATTGAGTGTGTAGTTGAAAGAGAGGTTAGGTGGCGATGAGAGAGAAAGCTTTAGAAGATGAGTGGCCATTATCGGAGTTTGTGAATGTGAGCCACTAAAATTTGCATGTTACTTATCGATGTGATATTCTCCTCCATAAGATAGAGGTGTTCGTTGTGTACTGGTAATCTGGTATAGAGCCGTGTTATTCCCGATAATTTCCATACTTTTTTCTCATTAAATTAAATGTTATTAAAACTTAGTGCCAAATTTGTCAACAGCTTGTTAAACAATTGTCAACAATATTTGTCAAAAACATAATTGATTTGTCAACAAAAGAAAATTGTATGGATATAAAATTTTGACAAAAAATATGGATAAAATTCAACGCGCAAATTTAGACATACAACGTCTCGTATCTTTATATCATTTTCATTTTAAATTGCTTTTTCTCTCTTTTATATGATATTGTTGTCTCACTTTAAAATTCATGTATATATTTAATGGCATACAATATCGATATACAGAATTGGAAGTCATATATATATAAATAACACAACTGGTTTTTTAGACAATATTTTATATTATATTTTATTTGTTTACAAAAATTAAATTATAATATTAATTATATATGATTCAATGCGAGTTTTATGTGTTAACTACATATTATGCTCATATAAGAGAGTTGGAGTTTGAACTTTTAACTATTTATTTAAAATGTGAAAAACTCTTATTATTTCAATCAATTATATTTTAGTAGTTTTTTTTATCATAAAATATATGATAAATATCATCGTAATTAATTTATACAATTGTAATATTTTAGATTTAAATATAAAATAAATATTTAACTTAATAATATCGACATCTACTAATTAAGATAAAATTTAAAAATACAATATATTAGTGACATTTTTAGATGTTATAAGAAAATACATATAAATATGTATGATTTATTGAAATTAAATAAGAAATTCTAAAGCTTTTAATGTCTATACATGGTGGAGTTTCGATTCCAAAAGGAAAAGGAGACAAATATTTAGGTATCATTTTATTACTCAAAACTTTTTATATAAAATAAATAAATGAGAGAAAACTAATGCTATTAAAATAACTGTCTTCCTCTTATTAAAAAATTTAATTGTTGTTTATTATATGGATATTTTTCTATTATATCTTCTCTCTTTTTCTAAATCATTATAGATATTCTACTTTTTATACTTATATGATGTGATAAGCCGGGAATGTATCCTCATATAACAAATCACATAATGGGGATGTATTCTCATATAGCAAATCACTATATGTTTGGCTTACTTTTTTTATTTTTAACAAATGAATAAATATTAAATTGAAAAAAAAACATTAAAATTAATACGATTAAATAAATTTATTTTACAGTCTATTATAAATAGATTAATAATTTTAATTTATTTTATTAATAATTTCCTCCTTTTTTATTAATTTAATATTTATTTAATTGTTAAAAAAAACATACATAGTCAGCATTTTCATAATCCAACTTGCTATAGGAGAAAAATAAATGTTACTTCAGACCTCCTTGTAAGAAATTATTTACTCCATCCCCAAAATACAATCTCCTATAGAATATAACGAAAAGATTTTTTTCAAATGAAAATATAATAAAAATATATCTTGATTATTGTAAGAAATTATTTTTGGTAACCACATTTAGTATGATGCATCTCATTTAAATAAATATTTGTCAACTGATTTGTTAGACGTTAAAAATAAGATCTTTTGTTGCAACTAGATCTTCTCCATACACATTAGTTAAATTTAAACGACCATTTGAAGATTAAAGATGTCATAATATGTCTTGCAATATGAACCAATAATAGGTGATAACAATAAACTGATAAATATCAGTATTATGTGATAACAATAAACCGATAAATATTAGTATTATATCTAGTCGTTTTCAAATATATAATTCTCTTAAGAATTTTCGTTTTTTTCGATTTTGGCAAGTGAATAGTTCACTGGGTTTGGCATGTTGAATGAACTTACAACATCTATTTCAATTAATGGGTGAAATTTTACTGTTGATTTTTATGCAAACTCTTCAAGTTATCATAAATGGTAGGTTCTCAACTAACACGTTTCTTCTTATATTTGTGATAAAAGTGGCATGTATCAAGTCTCCTTCCACCGGTCAAGACAATTTTCTTATTTGAAAGTATTAATTGATGGCTTATTCACCATTATGTCTGCTTACATAATCATGAGAGTTCCTACAATAAAAGTAATGCTAATTTTTTTTGGGTTAAAATTCATACGAAATTGGCAATGTACCGAAAGAATCAAAATTATTTTGTCAAATTTTTATCCCCTTCATTCAGTGATTGACGGAGAGAGGCATCAACTTAGTTTTTTCTGAGAGTAATCTAATATTTGTCTTAAATGTTCTCAAGTTTTGAAATATATTGTACATGCATTTTGTGATTATGATATATTCAATAATCCTCACATGAGCTCCTTTTATAGCAACGGTATTTGAAGTTTGTTTCAATTTATTTTGATGTTCATCACGTGGATAACGAAGTCCATTAGTACTAACCAACATTTTTTGGTATTATAATTATACGTTTTGGTTTGATTTAAATTAGTCCACCTTAGAGGAAAAAAAATTTCCCCAAATAATTTATTATTATTTTAAATAATTAACTTATCATACATACACTCATCTTCCGTAGCACTCTTTTGTTCATACGAGTGACAGTCAAACTGAAATTCTTGTAAAATGAAAATCTCATACTAATAATTATTTTAAGAATAATGTCAATGAACCTCCTTATATTTCTTTCAGTAGCTTGATTTGCGATGACTTTATTTGTAATGTAAATGCTAACTTCACTGATGGATTCTCGTGTATCGTTGATTCGGTCTTAGCAAACTATAAGTTGATCTCTTCTATTATAGTGAGGTTTGATTCTTTGTGAATCATAGATAGGGTGAAGATGCAAATTACTTTGTTATTCATCTTAATTATTTTCTTAATATAGATGATTTTCTCCTCTAATTGAAATTGTTCAATCCATCATCATATCTACATAGAAGCAAACTCTAACATTGATTGTCTTGTCGGCCTAACTAATAGTAGTACCAACTTTAAGTGTTTGAATCTTAATAGAATTTGAGATGAGTTTTATTTATTACTCCTTCTGATCACACACACACACACACACATATATATATATATAAAAGAGAATATTTTATATATATATATATATATATATATATATATATATAAATATTTATTTTTTTAGTATTATTAATGAATATTTAATGTATGACAGATTTGAATAAGGGTAAATATGTAAAAATAAACATAAAATATATTACTAGAGCCAATATTTACTTTTTATATATATAGGAATTTTATTTTCTTACTTTATTAGCTAGTATTTTTTCTCATTGTTTATAAAAGAAAAAAAAAAGTGTTGGGTAAATGACTTGGCTGTGTAAAAGTGAAAATTAGAGGATGAAAATCTAAGAAAGTGAGTGATATTAACTATTAAATAATAAACGTAAATATTTTAGGTAATCGTAACCGATCACAAGTTTGTTATAATAACAAGCTTTGATTTTCCAGTATCTAAAATCTGTTGGCACAATATATCGTTTAGATTATCTTGTTTGGGCTCCGTGGAAGTTAATTGAGATAGAATGGGTGTGAACGTGAGCGACTCGTCCACCACCGACTCAGAAAGCAAGAACGTATCATTTCATTGGGGAAATGCTCAATCACCATTGGCACTACCCTTTCTCAAACTCCCCATCTCCAATTTCTCCCCACCCCAACTCCCCGCATCCATTTCCAATGCCGCTCATCATTTTTCCACACTTCTCCACTCTCTCGCTTCTCAAAACCCATTCCTAAATAAACTACTCTCTCTTTCCTCTCAATTCCATAACACTTGCTTCCAGGTACTTCATTCATAATTTCCACTTTCTTTTTTAATATAAATGTATTTTGGTTCTTGATTTTTGTGCTTCAGATTCGTTGCAGTAACTTTAGGAACAGGAGGTTGCTGGTTAATCACAATTTCGCTGCCGTTTTACCTGGGGATTCGGTGGCTGGGTTAGTTGTCGCTAATGGTCTTCAAAATTTCTTGAGCCTTTACAATACCTTGATTATTGTCAGGCTTGTTCTTACCTGGTTTCCTAACGCTCCTCCTGCTATTGTTACTCCCCTCAGGTCACCCCTTTTTTCAAACACTGCATTCTTTTATTTATTTTTAGATATATAGATATAAATATTGATTGATAAAATATACTACTTTAGAGTTGTATTTAATGCCAAGAGGGATATGACATTAACTGATACACACCGGTAATAATTAGAGAAAATACTGATAGATATAAATCATATAATTGAATGTATATAATTGAATGTAATTAGATGTGTCAGTGTTGTATTGGTATTAGATATTGATCACAACTTCAATTTGAGAGTGTCGGTGCTACGTATTTGCCACACATGGTCAAGAATCTGACATTTTAAATATTCTCTCCCCATTTATGTGGGTTTGATTATTCCTG
>NC_021164.2:73638804-73649156 GCF_000331145.2 Cicer arietinum | reverse complement strand
CTGCTGGGGCGCATGACTTGCACTTTGAGCATCCACAATGGTCATTGATGGTAGGGCTGTGCATGGTTAACCAAATATACGAACCTACCCACTTTTATGGTTGAGGTTTATAAACTAGACCATTTTTTCCATAAAACTGGTTTGACTTCGTGAAATGGTTTCAGATCAGTTCAGACCCAGTTAAAAACTGTTTTTTATTACAAACCAGATTTAAACTGAGTTATTTACCTTTTTTGTTGAAATGAGTTATTTGCCTTTAATTACACATATATCTTCAGTAAAAGTAAAGACAATCAGAAATAATTAGAAGTTTCTTAGAAAAAAAAGGTACAATTAGAAATTATTATAAAAAGGTCCACTGGATTTTTCAATGTGGTTACGGTGTACTGGTTATTTTGCACACCCTTAATTGATGGGAGCTGCTAAGCTTATAAGCTTTGGAGTTAATAAGCACCAATGATTGGGGGGAGTTCCTTATGGGAGCAAGGAGCCATTATAAACTCCATAGCTTATCTTCCATGAGTGGATTAGGGTGCATTTAAATAATATGTAGTTGATGAAATGTAAGCATGTGAGGTTATTACTGGGATTTATGCCGAGTTAGAAAAATGTGGTACTTATGAGGTGTTTAAGTTGAAAATGGTAAAAATGAGTGATCTGTATGCATATCAGTGTATGATGTATTTAAGAGCTCTAATGGGAGGTGTTAGGTTGTGGATGCTATTAGAGAGTACTTGAGCAGTGACATGCAATTGGCACCTGGTAGAATTTAGTTAGATACCATAAATTACCAAAACATTTCTGTTATTTTATCCCTTTATCTATGATTAATAAATGGTCTGTCTAACTTCATGTTTCTTCACTGCTTGGACATTAAACGCAGCATATAACCAATGTAGCACCAATTATTTAATGATATACAGCATACACAGATTTATTTGGTTGAAGAATTTTTGAGTGTTGAATAAAGTGATTATTGTTTGATTCAGCACCGTATGTGACCCGTATCTGAACATATTCCGTGGGCTTATCCCCCCTCTTGGAGGAACACTGGATCTCTCTCCCATCCTAGCATTCCTTGTCCTGAATGCCTTCACTAGCACTGCTGCCGCACTCCCTGCTGAGCTTCCAGTCGCAGAACAATCTAAACAAGGTCTTGAAGCAAGATTACAGTCTACTGATGTTACTTCTTCACAGAAGAAATGGATGAGACGGATTCGAGAGATCGGGTCAAAGACCTCCACTCGGGCCAATTAGAATATCATAATATATTCGTTTGCACATCTGTCTGTGTGTTTATTTAATTTAAATAGGTTTCTGTTGTAACTTCACAGTTATGATAGTGCTAGGCAACACAATTTTCGGGCCTGTGATTCCCAAGATTTTAAGAGTTTTGAGCTTTGCTGTACCCTTGTTCTTAATATGAAAGGTGATTACTTTCAGAAAAACTAGAATTTATGCCGATACAATGACTCTGTGACAGTTTGGCAAAAGCTCTGAATTTATTAGAATCATGTCGATACTTTTTCTTTTCTCCTTGAATTCTCGTACTGTTCAACTGCTGATACACAAAAGAGATTTTTTTTTACCCTCTTAAAAAAGCTCTCAAGCACGTGAGGATTGTGCGTCTCTTTATAATAAGTGATTTGGGGGTGCACATGCATACCAGAAACAGCATCTGATTCCAAATGAAATTTAAGCACAGCAGCGAATATTGTAATTTGTTAATAGAGAATCGGATTCATAATCACATCCATGCAATGTGACAAGTATAACAACTGGAGTATGCATGCGATTTCTACACTCAATCATTATTACAGAGAAAACTGTTGCAGTATTTCCCAACAGTGCCTAATACAACATTATTAAATCCGTAGATTAGTCTATGATATTATTCAAGTAAACTAGTTTTATATTTCTTAAAATATTATATCTTATTGTCTCTACTCTTTCCTCTCCCAAAGTAGTGCGGTATTGTGAAAAGGGAGTAACTGAATGTAGGTGGTGCTTATTAATATTTTTTGCTTGGAAAAAGTAGGATTCCCATCACCATAATGACATTAGGCCATTAGGGTGGTCACTTTTCCCTTACACTAACACCGTATTCATTTTGGCACAAAAACATTAGCTAGTTCTCAGGGAGAGAACCAAGGCCACTCATAGATCATAATACAGTGAATGGAACTTGGAGCTTGCAGAAGAGGAGGTAAATTTTCTTCATATGAGAGACTAGCTACCATAGGTTTGGTAGTTCTAGCTGTTGCTTCTCCTCTTTACATGGATCGCAAGCCAGAGGAGAGTGACTTGGAAGATGATGAACAGACCATAAACTCTGCTGTTTGGTTGCCTTTGCTGCTCTTTTTATTGATTTTATGCATAGCTTTATCAGCTTTCTTGGACCGGAGCTTCACCGAGTTTGATCGTCACTGGATTCACAGAGTCAGTGGTTCTTCATGTGGTATATTTGCGACTATTACTATTCTTTTTCTTATTTTGAAGTGGAAATCGTCACTGTAATGTTCTGTGATGCTCGAACTTGTGTTGTGAGATATTGAGAAGTGTGTATGAATTTCTCTTGTACCATCCTAGTCATTCTCTCAATAATTCTATAATTTTCCTAGTCATTCTCTAAAAAATATGATTAAAGCCAAATATGAGTGGCTAGAGTTCAAAAATATGCCTAAGTTAAATAATTCTATATCTTTCTTAGTTATTCTCTCAATAATTCTATAACTTCCCTTCATATGCCAAAGTCAAGAGCCAAAAAATCTTCATAGTCATTCTCTCAATAATTCTGTAAGTTTTTTTAAACTTAATGTATATATAATTACTATAATTCAAATATGATCGTTTGGCTCTGCACTGCTAAAAAATAGACTAAATTAGTGATATAGAAAAAGATATTTTCTGTCTAGTTTTTGAAGTTTATAGGCGGTGATGTGGTGTTATAGTGTCTTGGCAATTTTAATCATTAATTCGTTTTTATGTTAGTATTATTCCGTTTTTGTTTGTGTTAGAATCATCCATAGATAATTATTGAACTCAATTCTTTCTGTTGTCTAGTAGCATTTTTTCACTCTCTTTAGAACTAGAGTACATTCTAGAATGTCCAAATTGATGTATCTTGACTTCCGATTATTAAACAATCAAAGCAAAATTTGTATTCCTAGAAAAGAGATTTACAAGAGCCAATACCACATATTTCATAGGTAAAAACATTAAAGATATGAAGACAATTTGGCATGAATCTCTCAACAAATCACAAAATCAAAATAATGGAAAGAAGAGGGAAAAAAAGAATAGCTGAGACCAAGCCTCTGTAATGACAAAGAAGGCCCCTAAAAAAGTGGAAATCCATACAATTCATGATCACAATGGAAAAGCAAATCCCATTGCAATTGAAACTGAAACAGCAAATAGCCACATCACACTAACTGGTGACCAATCATGAGCACCACTGCAATCATCATTAGCTCCACTATAGCAACCAGGTTTTGTTGTTTTAGCCACACCACCCTCAAAAGCAAAGGTACTATTAGGTTTGCCATTGCTAAACAACACACACCAGAAATAAGGAGACCCTCCATCAGTACCTGTCACAGCAGCACCAACCTGAGTGTGATTCTTACTGTAGAGTATGTCTAAGCTTTTCTGGTTTCTTATCAGGATTTCGGAAAACGCCTCAGGTGCATGGACATACTTAGTCTGGCACCCCAGGAAACGACCGGTTATAGGAGCAAGAGTTGATGCCTGAACACCACATGTTGGGGCAAAAACTTCAGCAAATTGAGATTCAGTAGGTTTCTTGGCATCAGGTCCACCCACAGCACCACAATCACCCTGGTATGCCTTAATGTATTGTAGAGCAAGACATGCGAGCCCCGGGTTGTCAGTTAAAGATGAATCCTTGTGAGCAGTTCTGTTTTCGTTCAGCGCAGCTACCAACTTGTCCGCAGGGTTATTAGCAACTTTGACTGCAAAGGTGTTTTCATAATGCCACACATGTGAATTTAGCGAACACACAAGTGGGTAAAATACTAGTGAATACAATAAAAGAAATTTAATCATTTAATAAGGAAATAAATACAACTATGAAGTAAGGATTCAGAATCATAGATAAGTTGGTATTTGGAAACTTTCAGTAAGCCAAAAGGAGACTGTATATTGTGCGGAAAACAGTCATACGTATAAAATCAGTGAAAACGTCCAAATATGGGTTAACCAACACCAAATCTCAAAGCAATCATAAACATCATTTTATATTATTTCATATCTGATACAGAAGCCATATTGAAAGCTAGATATTTATTTGTCCACAACATGTTCTCCGCTCTTAACCAACACCAAATCTCAAAGTCCTAAATCCCAATGCTTTCTGTGTCAATAAGGTTGCCCATTCAATGGTTTCCTAAATTAAGTCCTAATTAAACTCCCATAGGCGTCACTTTTTAAAAGCACTGTAGCATATGAAAGAATAGATAATGATGTATTACAGCTTGGTCGAGATAACTATAACTAATGACAATGGAATGAAATGGAACTGAATAGAATGCAATTGAAGCTCAGTTTTTTTAAGGATATCAAATTGAAAAATCATAACTTTCTCAATTATTTGGTTACTTCATAACAACAAAAGTCCCATCTTCAAACTAAGGTACCTGGTTATAAACTACTTCACAACTTATTTCATAATCACATCAAAAGTTTCATTTCTTTCCTAGAACTAAAAACATAAAAGACAGTAAAACTTGTCTTCTTTCAACAAAATTAATCTAGGAGAGATCACAGAAATAGTTCTTAAACAGTAAGCCTCAACTGGGTTGTTGCTATTATACTCAACACATGGCCATGGTACATTTTTGGATGGGAAAATGCATTAACATACATACATTAATAAATACAAGTTCAGGTAGTGTAAAATGCCAAAACAAAGGAACCCAAGAGGGTGGTGAATTGAGCCATGCTCTCTATTGAATTCAGAATGTAAAACAATCAACAGAACCATTTACAAAAAGCAGTCAGTATACATAAATTCATGAGTGCAAAGGAAGGAACTAACTTCCAACTAACCAACGCCCAACTAACTAACAGAAAACTGAAAAAACAGATACTAAGCTAACAAACTAATTGCATCAGCTAATTACAGCAATTAAATTAGGGATTAGGATTAACAACTACTAATATCTATACTTCACCATGTAGATTTTCCCACACTAACTCCAATCCGCACAAAAACAAAGACCATAAACTTGAATAAGTTTTGAAGATGAAGATATGAATGGTTGTCCAAATGAATCATCAAGAATCACCAGATATCCTTAACGAATTCTCCTTTTGACCCATTAATTAATTAATTATCAAGAATCGGTCATGGACAGTTCTCTACATGATAAATTTCAATAGCAGCCAAGAACATTGAAAAATGCAACTAACTAACTTGTAATCAATCAAGATCTACTACTGAACAGCTCGCACCTTCACTGTAAAATGCTGAATTTGTACAAACTAGTTTCTTTTGAAATTAAAATATCAAAGATGCAATCATAGAAAAAGGAGCTACATTGGACCAGATCACAAAGACTAACACTTAAAAGATATTAAAAATCAAAATTTAAAGTATATTACTCAAGTAGATTCCAAATCTGACACAGTAACAAACCAGTCGATAAAAAAAAAAAAAAGACTTGTGTTTAGACTTACTTTGAGTATCAGCAGTAGCACCCATTGAAGCAGCATGAAGAAAGGAAAGAATGAACAAAAGAGACCACACTGTGAAAGTTTTTGCCATTTTTGATGATTTGAGAAAGAAGAAACGAAAAATGAAAACAGATCTACTCCTTTTGGTGAAGAAAATCCACCAACCGATACTTGTTTCTTTTTCTTTCTTTGGTATAGCTACCTGAACTCAAGTACCTTATTAAAGATTCTGGAAGTTTTATAACATTATTTATTTATAAGGAAGAAAGGGATTTTCAATTATGGAAACTATACTCGACTTCGTATTCCTAATCAAATTACTTCATTTTCTGTCGGTGAGGTTATATTTATTCAAAACGGGAAAATTAATCAATATTACGAGGGAATCAACAAATTATCATTATTTAATATTGATAAATTGCCAAAATAATTTTTTATTTTTTTTATCTTTTATATGCCACATGATTGATTTATAACAGAAATATAGGATTAGTTAATAATTAGTTACAATTCTCATGAATGTTTTTTATTTTTTATTTTGACAAAACTTGAAAGTTTGTTAATAATTGTTGATAAGTAACCATCCAATATACTTTTGAGTTTTGACAGATCCAACATCCATGTACTCTCTCTATGTATAGGTGTTTATTTTCATAACTTTTTAAATTAATTCAATGTATTTAATACCATTATGTTGATATTGATCAATTGGTAATTTCATGAATATCCTCATTATTCTATCTATGAGATTCCAGACTGTCTTTTTTATCAGTATAATTGGTGAGATCTTTACAATTTGTTAAACACGACGGAAGATGAAAATCTGTCGAAAAAGATTTACTTTTAAAAAAAAATTAAGAATTAAATTTATGTGCATTTCGTGTGTAAATTTTTTTATATAAATTTAAAAATAAAATCATGTTTTTAAATATTTAAAAAATATAAATAATTTAATGATAATGAATTTAATTTTCAATACATTGTCACTATAAAGTTAGTTAGGTAAATAATTAGTTGTGATGTAATATTATAAATTTTTAAAGGATGGTACATATATATCTATTCATTCCTAATTTTATTTCTTTTGTAATTTTTGTTTATAATAATTTTTAGAAGCTGTCAAATGACGATAAGATTTGGTGAATATATTTTTGAGGAAGATTATGTGAATATTTAAAATAGAAAAGTTTTCTTTAATGAAATAAATATAAAATAAAGATGAGTTACTTATACATAAGAATTGAAATAATTATTTATAATCTTTAAATTCGAATTCAGTCAATAAATATAAATATTAAATAGTTGAATGTCTTGTGTTATATTTAAATGACTCTATAAGTGTCACATATAAATTAATTATTATAAATTTATAATTTTTTGTTAAATAAAAAAATAGTCATTCAGATAATACTAAAAAAAAATATTTATTAATTAGCTAACAAAAATATTTCACGGTGACAATGGATTTAAATCTACCTCCCTATAAAATATAAGTTGGTTGCTTACAAATTGGACCAACATTTACTCGCTGAAAAAAAAAACTATTTTGACTTGTTTATAAAGCAATTACTCTTTTTTGACAATTTATAAAACAATTACTTGAATTTGAGTTAAATAAAATACATAACTCGGAGATCATCAAAATTTTGGAACAAATCTCGTACGGAGAGGTAGGGAAAAATATATCAAAATTATGCATATATCAGACTAAAATTCTTCGTTGAAAGATATATTGGTCAAAAATACTTTAACTTAATTTTTTTTTATTTTTTTTAATTTATGTTTTAGCTCTTTTATTTTTATCAACTCATAAAATTATCTTTTTATTTTAAGATTTAACAGTTTGTCTATCATTATAATTTTTTAATTAAAATATAATGATTTAACATACTTTAAATAACGTGATATATAATTATTAACACACATGAAATCATAATAAAATCTCTAAAAATTTAACTTTCAACCTCATAATTTTTTTTTTGTAATTTAATTAATGACATATAAACAAATAATGTATTTAGATGATTATTATATCACGACATTGTATGTATCGTTCAAAATATGTCCAATTGTAATTTATTAATTCAAAAGTATGAGTGAATAACAAAAATTGACGTTTTTAAAAATAAGGGGATCAACTCCGTAAATTGATGAAAATAAAGAGACCGAAACTATAATAATAATTATTATTTTCTTATCTACTATACTCTTGTTTAAAATTATTTTGATATGCGATTCATCTAAAATTTTGGATTAGATTTAGCCAAACTCTTACAAAATTGACTTATAAAGTACGAATTAGATTGTGACACGTACTTGCGTGAGTGTTAATATATTATCATATATATATATATATGCATATGCAATTTTTTAACTGTAAATATATAATTATTTTTCACTACAAAATAGATAAAAACAAAAATATAAAAGTCGAGTGTAATTAATTATATAATTAATTGTTCACATCGAGATTGAGGAGAATATTAAAATTTTAAATATGCCAATTGAAATGAAAATAATTTTTTCTTTCATATACATCATTTATTTATTTGTTTATCCAATTTAAATTTTTATTTTCTTGCAATATTGTCACTCCTAAATTGTTTTAGTTGAAAAATTATTCATAATTATTTTTATTGAATAATCCGCGACCATTTGCATTAATGATAATGTGTCGCTTGTTATGCAATACAACTAAAAGTATTGTAAACTTTAAATTAGAGAGCTCAAGTCGAATAACATTTTTTAAAATTAAATTAAAATTTTCAAGATATTATCGTGATAAGTTGTCATCTTAATTATCAATTTACATATAATTATTTGTACTACATAATCTCTTTCAAAAGAGATTTCTACTTTATCATTGTCTGTAGCAAAGACAAACCAATCTTAATGGTTTAGGATAACATCTTTCATACAATGTTGCTCTATATATACATAATGACTTTTATAGTTTCTTTTTTATTAGAGATTCTGTTAACTTTAACCTTTAGTTTATTTATTAGAGATTCTGTTAACTTTAATCTTTAGTTTAAAGGTTATTAATTTTTCTATAAGCGATAGATGTAATTTAAGCAATACTTTATTTCTATTTATATGCAATTAATTACAATTGATACATATTTTAATTAAGGTAGCTTATCTAAGGAATATAAAAGAGTTTTAAGAATAGATTTCATATGTAAAATCGGGAAAAACTAATGTAACTACTACTTTATTTATATTTATCTATAAAAAAATATTTCAACGATTAATAATAATATTGAATATTTTATTATTCTATAAAGCGAGATTAAAAGTAAAATAATAATTTCAACGACAACTGATTTTAAATTTAAATATAGTGTTATATTTAAATTAATTTGTTAACACGTGATATTCTGATTAAAGTAAATGTCAATTTCAATTATTAAAAGAAAAAATCAAAACTTTTAAAGAATAAAACATTGTCAGTCAATTTTTTTTATTAAAAAAACAACAAAAACAATTAAGTTAATGTTATTTAAAATTTTATTATAGTTGGGTGAGATGTGAGAAGACTGAATTCTTGAATGTTGAATCAATTAAATATGTAAGGGTTATGTTTGAAGGTTGTATCAACTTTGTTCATAAAATTACATTTTTTTTTTTAATAATTGGAGGATATAAGCTATATATTGATGCAGTGAAAATTAAATGTTTGATGAAAATCTAATAGAATGAAAAATAATTACAAATATTTTAATTATTTCTTATATATAAATTCAGTTTTTCAAATTTAAAATATGTACTTTTGAAATGTATGGATATGTTTTGATTTCAAGTTTTTTTGTCTTTGGTGCCCATTAAAATGTCTCAAAATACAAAAGGTGTTTTGCCTAGTTTGCGTAGACAATTTATATTTGCAAATGATCACTATAACTTTTATGATGAGATAATATTAGTAAGACATTTTGTTACTAATTTATATGACTTGATATATTTGTTGTGGCTTGAGTGACCCGATGCGACTAATATGATAGTATGTAATCAAACAAATCTTAGAAAACCTTTGATATCATTTTAAAAATTAGATTGATCTTAACTCAACCGTTACTTTTAAAATTTGGGTTGATCATAACTCAATCATTACAAAATCAACTTATAAGATAACGACAATCCACCATACATTTCCAATCGGCATCTCATGCAATGCAAATCTTTTAACAATTCAAATATTTATTTTGGAGAAGTTATGAGATATTTAAGAGAAATCTATGTGTAAGATAAAAATTTAGACAATTCTATTATTTGAATATAATTAAATAACGATTTTAGTTTTTTCTTCTTTCAATTTTAGATTTTTTCATGTGGAGTTATTGTATTATGATTGTATTCCTTAATAACATTAAGCTAAAAATTATTTTGATTATTAAAATTAATAATATAAAACTTTGACTCTTTATCCTAAAGTTTGATCACAAAAAATAAATAAAGAATATCAATATAGACAGAGAATAATATATCATGTAAGTTGAAATCAAATGGTAATTGTAATAATATTTAATTTAATATACTGAAGCGCGGTTCATTTTAAATTTTAATAGAATGAAGGGTATATTTGCAATTATGGTGGGAAAAGAAAGGAGTGGTTTGTTTGTGAGGAGAAGAAAAGCTAACGGGAAAGGGAAAGGGAA
>NC_021164.2:73584025-73638361 GCF_000331145.2 Cicer arietinum | reverse complement strand
AGATAAGACCCACCAAATTGATAACGTTACCCTTCCCTTCTTTTTCTGATTATTATTATGTTGTTTAAGTATGGCATCAGCTGTCACCCCCGCGCATGTTAGCAACATCAAACCCTTGCAGTGTTCCAGTCGTAAGGCGAAGCGTTGTGTGAGGTGTGAAGTGTCAGCGCCATCATGGAGGGAAGGCCGGCGCACGGTGTCCATCTCTCTACTTCTCTCCCACTTCCTTCTCATTCCTAACCGTATGTACTCTCTCTCTCTCTCTCTCTCTCTCTCTTTCTCTCTGTTTACGGTAACACTTTCACCCTCTTCTTCTTCACATTGAGTTGGTCTTATCTTCCATGTTGCAGGAGCTGCTGCTGAAGGAAGTTTTATGGACAAATATGTTAAGAGGTACGCTCCCATTCATCACTTACTCATGTCTTTCTCTTTCATTCAAGTTACTAAATATTCGTATTACCTTCGCTTAAATTTGATTTGGAATTATACTTTTCATACTCCTTTGCTATGTATTTGTCTAATAGTAATTTTCTATAATTAGTCAACTTATACGGATAAGACATTCCAATGGTGGTGTTTAAATGCTACTAGTTTGCATTAAGTTTTGGGGCCAAATCAAATGGTAGACATTATATCAATGTGATATTATTGGTGAGATCCATTTGATAATTTTTTCGAAGTGATAATGTGCCAGCATATTAGGTACTGAAGTTGAAAAAGTAGAAATGAATGATGTATACACATAAGGCTCACTTAATACCAAAAAACGAGTTGCTCTTAAGCTCTTTTAGAGCCTTATTCTTCATCATGCTACGAGCGGAATTGGAGTACATACTCCTTTATTTGTTCTTTGAGGATATAAAAGAAGAGCCATGCAATGATTGTATGATGTTAGTGAAGATGTATATGATGGTGGTGGTGATGGACTTATTGAATTGGAAGAGTTGTCTCTTGGGGATTTAGACTTATAAGAGTTTTGGATAATGACAGTACGGAGATATGAAAATGATACAATTAGCGAGCAATGGAATAGAGTTACGAGCAATTGAATACAGTTAAGACTTAATTTAAATAGGACTAATGATATTTTGTGATATTTTGGCATTTGTTTGAAAAAAAATAAATACTTTTATGATATATTTACAAGGAAAAATAATGTATTATTGATATCGATAAGAGAAAGATACGTCTCTATGATTTTTTGTTATGTTCAGAAGTAGTTTTTTTTTTGTAAGTTGTGATCATTATCTGCATGTATAGTTATAGTTATATATTAAATACCTCAGTCTCTTTACAAATACCATGCATTTATGTGAAACATGCATATTTTTTTTATAAATGGCTGTTAAAGTGTCTAGGCTTTTATCATATATTTAGATTTTAAGAGTTTCCTATATCCTCGTATCCTTGTCGTATCAAGTATATGGGCTTGATAGGTTACAAGTTACTTTTCATTAGGTTTTACTTATCTTACACAAACAAGCATTCATAATTTTATTGTATTGACTAGATTTTACACAAACAAGCATTAGGTTCTTGAGTTAGATTGGAGTTGTTATCTCTTTGTTTTAGATTTGTTTGCTCAAAGAATGACCATTCTGATTCTTATTTGTTCTTAAATGCTCTAGAAAAAAGTTAGATCCTCTGGAGGCTTATGTACCAGCTGTAATACTCACACAGTTCCAGATCAAGGACTTGGGTAATGCCAATTTTTCCGTAACCTACCTTTGTCGTGCTAGATATTAGAAGATCTCAGTGATTTTGGTGTTATTTGTTTATTTTGTACTTGGTATTATTGTACAATTTGTCAGGCTTTCCACTGGCCCTGTTAATTGTTCATCATTTCTCTCTTTTGGATTGGCACATTTGCTAAGGTAACTATGAGAAAACAAATAAACACTTTATAAACACAAATCTGATGAAATATATATTTCTTTTTTGATTGTTAAATTTGACTTCATTGTGATACCTGTATGCATTTATTCTCTTGGTTCATTTTGCCGAATCTTCTTGTCATTACTTTCCATGCCGAATCTTCTTGTCATTACTTTCCATGTTCTCCCTTCACATTAAGGATTGCTGTAGGTATTCATTTCACACGGTCTGCAGTTATCATAAACTGAAGTTGATATAAAATCTACTTATGCCTTTCTTTCTACTACTATAGAGAAAACTTTAGAGGGCAATGAACCCCAATTTGCCCTCTGCCGGTCTTTTCTTCGCTCTGGGCCTGCAGCATCTCTTCGTATAAATATTCGAGCAGTAAGTAAAGGCTTCTTTCAACTTCCAAGCTCTTCTTCACTCTCCCTTTCATGGTTCTTATTCTCTTATGCCTTTGAATGCTATAAAATGCTGATACAGCCAGTTTCTTCCATATCAAGCAAATTTAAAAAAATTCCTAAACAACATAGAACAACGGATAGCTTAATTAATTGTTTTAAAGCTCAAACCATTGTTGATATGATATCGGTTAGGATAATCTATTTCTCCTTCATGTTTCTCATCATTTACTTTATATTGTATATATTCACATTTATGAAAGTTAATTAGTGCTTCACAATCTTTTTATAGGTTGCGCAATATGCTTCTGACAGTGGCAATGGTAAAACTGCATTCAACAGTGTTGATGAATGTCTGAGGTAAAATAATCAATTTCCCGCAAAAATTATTATGAAAATAATGTGCTTGAAATAACTATCACCATTAGCAACTGAGCTTATCGGCCATATGGAAATAAATTTTATGATTGTGAAAAACTTAAACCCCAACTGAAGAATTCTGTTTCTGAAGGTCACTGGAGGAACTTGATTCCTTGCTTCTACGTGCATCACGTAATGATCCTGAAGCCTCAGTCAAATCAATGAAGGCAAAAGTCAAATCTGCCCTTATCGCTCTGGACAGGTGATTTCTTGTGCAGATTTCCTCCATTTTCTAATAAGAGCTTGGATACTCTGCAACTGGTTTCATGGTGCGGTGGACTGCACCATAAAGTCAGTTACAGAGTATCTATTTTGCATAATAAGTAACCCTTGTGCCTCACATTTCTGTTTCAGCCTCTTACAAACAGTACCATCGGATGTGCTGAGTAAGGGAAAAGTTGTAGCTGATTCATACCTGGACCGCGAAGAGGTGGAAACAGAGAGCTCGGACCCTGATTTAAAACAATTAGAATCAATACTATGAATAGCTAACGTGCATACAGTTAACACTATGTGTATCAAAATAAATATATGTAATTTATCTATCTCTTTTTTAAACTTGGACGAGTTGCTTATCTTTTTTCTATTTAAGAGCCAGTAATATGAAATCTCTCCACCTGATAGAACATCCCTTAAGCATTGGATCAGTTTAGCCACAAGAATTTTTATAAATCACGGTACTTGTACATCAACAAGCCATACCAACACGCATCCTTATCATTTAAACATCTCCATTATCCACCTTTGTCCTTTGGCAAGTATATTTATCCACTTAATCCTTGAAATCTTCTTACCATCTCCATTACCACCCCACAGATAGGGAAGAAACTTGGAGGCGTGAAGAAAGTGAAGTCTATGAAAGAGAAGCTATTAGCTATTGCCAAAGCACGTAAACAAGATCTTGCTAAACAGAGAGAGTCTTCCATTGTCGCGAGAATAGAGAAAACAATTGGTCGAAGATTCAAGTTGTGTGTAAAAATGCCCTCCACTTAGTGACAAAAATAGATGATTGTAAGGATTATTTCAATTTTATTTTAAATGCAATTTGAGTTAATGTTAGAAAAAAAGATTAAATTTGTTAATTATATTAATTTGCAAATGCTGAATTTTGGTCGAGATGTAAAACGAGTAATGTTACAAAGCATATGAATGCTGCAATGAAGTCAAAGTGAAGGGAAAAAGAAAAGAAACTAGCTGATGAGTGATGACCATTCCAGAAAGAAGGCGCCTTCATTGAGATTCATGAATAATTTATTTGTGGGTGAACATATCCTAAACCAACTCATAGAATTCTGCAAGGAATTAAATAAAGTGGCAACAAGAGCAAGATTGAGAGCAAATGTTCAAAATATAGTTTAACTAAGAGTGAATGGGTGAATATTTAAGGTCATAGTTCATTCTTTGAGATATAAAGGACACCTGAGTTGTGCTGACACCAACAGATAAAATTGTAATATCACGATCTCTCTAAAGAGCCTGAGCTGAACTCGGGAACTTGTTTTTTCTATCTCCGAATTGAGTGAGTGTAGTCTATTCAATTGGTTGAAAGTTGAAGCAAACATTTTCGTTTTCTTGATAGAATAACATTTCATTTGGTAGCAACCGATCACCATGTTTAAGTGACATGCAATAGCAACTTATATTCTTTGATTAATTAGTTTTAGATTATATCAAATGATAACATATTTTTTCCCATAGGACTTAATCTTCTAGTGTTGTTGAATGAGAAAGAAAAAAATGACAGTGTTAAATGTCCAGATTCTATTGTTTAAAATAGAACTTAGAATTTCATTCAACTCAAAACACTTGTCCATTACATAACATCATATTGTTTCTTTGGGGGAAAAAAGTTCAATGCGTTGATGCATAATAAACTTGTTTCTATAAGTTTAGATAAATAGATAACACAAATGCTAGCAGTATCCATCCCAATAGGAAGTATCCAACCAGTCTGGTTGGTCCAACATCCTCAGGTTCCTGCCCATGAAAATTGGAAATATTGTTTAATAAATAACAAAAAAAATAATTAGTTCAAGAATAAAAATTTCCTAACATGATTTATCAAAAAGTAAACAAATATCCTAACATGTATCACTTTAACAATTCAATACCATGTTTGAGAGAATTTCACATCCTTATTAGTACAGGATGTTGAGAAATAGGAATAACTAAGTACCGGTGGTGGAGGATCTCCTTTTTGTATCTCTGAAACATCAACCTCAAATGGCCAAATGTATTTGTCTGTGTTATCTGCTCTGGCCAAGCTCCAGTCGTATATTCTTCTTTCTTCTGGCGATGACATGATTGTGTATGATTCCTATAGAAAGTTTAACCAAATCACTACATCACGATCATAGTTCTAATTTCTAAATTACAATCAACAACTGCAACTATGAGGTCTTCACAATGGTACTAGTTAAACATAGTTAAAGTTGGTCATACATAGTTATAAGCAGGTTAGTAGTGACTCAAATTAGTTAAGATTTGTTAATTTGATTATCATCACTATACAAAGTGTATATTATATATTTAATTGTAATAAGTTTTTTTTGTCACTGGATCAATTACAAATAATTCAATCTTTCTTCCAATTATTTCTCTTTTTGTTAGGACTATAAGATACTTCTCAATAGTGCTTGCAATTGCAGCTCCATTGACAGCTTTTATCCACATTTTATTGCAATATACAAAGATTTGCGGTGTAACCACAATTAGATTCAAAATCTATCACCATTATTTATGCAAATATAAAGTAATTCAAATAATATAAATATGTAAACTGACTCGGAGAAGTTCCAATTTGTTGTTGAGTAGGTCTTCTTCTAAACCTTGACTCTCCAATTCTCGAAGCTTGTTGTTATACGCAAGCGGTACCATGTCATAGGGACATCCTCTTGGAATGCCGAGTCTAGCATAATGATCTGCGTCTGTAATTGCTGCAGCATTCTAAACCATATCTTCATCAATTCAATGCAATTTTAAGCATACATTATTAATTAAATATAAACTTACGTATGCCACGGAGAGCCCTTTCAACATTGAGAGTAGAAATTAAAGAGGATGATTCCTTTGGAACTTCAATGGAACTCTCTGACTCTACCTCTGTTTCCCCGGTAGAGTTTTCACTGGAATTTCTGATGCATAATCTCCGCTGTAATTTCACTGAAAAAACAACGGTAGATGAGAATCCCAATTTGGGTGGTTGAGTGTGTAGAATTTTGTTACTTGGAATGTATACTGTACGAGTAGTAGTGGTGGAGGACAAGGCCATTGCCTAGGCTATGTTTTCATTTCTTGGACTTTCTTCTATTTTATTTTTTCAATAAATATCATTATCAAATCAAACAATTAAACATGGGTGAGATAACGCAACGGATATTTGCCACAAACGTGTTATCTGATTCACAATAATTATGATTATTTGTACATATATTTTCTCGGAGATGAGAATAACAAACAAGTCGTTGTAGTATAGTGGTAAGTATTCCCGCCTGTCACGCGGGTGACCCGGGTTCGATCCCCGGCAACGGCGTTTTTTTGGCGAACTCTCATAACTAAATTAAATGACATTACTCATCATTAGTGACTTTTTCTTGTAATACTAATGGCACTATTAATATGCTTGTAACTTACAATATTTATGATTACTACATAGATTTTGTTATGAAATAATAAAAAAAGTTTCTGATTTATTTTTAAAATTATATATATATTGAATGATGATTCAAATAGTGGTTTGAACGATGATTCGCTAAAAATAAGTCAAATAAATATGTATATTGTATTGAATCGACATTAATTAGGTCATCGTCATATCGATAAAGACGAAAATAGTCGTAAACTATTACTTTTAAAGAATATCATCGCCAATCAGTTAGAATTTTTGATAATTTTTAAGTACTGATACACAGTAAAATGTAAAGTAGTCACCGGATAATTCACCTTTGTTATCAGGATTCAAACATGGTTATTTTGTTATGGTTCTACTCAAACATTAGTCCGTCTTGTGCTTGTTATACACAGCTCACGTACCATCTTTTGCTAATATGTGGGGATGGGTTATGGGTAATCAAAAGAACAAGAAAAATAAATAAAAAAATGTTGGTGTTGTAAAATGTAACTTTATCATCAATGTTTTTTACAAGTATTTATTTATATTATGTTTTAAATCCAGGCTTTAGACAACAAAAAAAATTCCCTCCTGTAATGCAGCTATAACTCACAATCATTATCAATAACAGAGATTTGATTACTGTGTATAACTCCGTAACAATATAACTCATTGGTTCTGAAGAAATGGACAAAAGAATTTAAGAAAGAATAAATGGCGAGTTGCTCTATCTAACTGGTGACTAGTTTCAGTCATCTACCACCATGAACAAGACTCTTTCATATTAATAAGTAGATTTCTTTTTGCAGTTCAAACACTTCACAACCGCAGATATCCACACAATATCAGGTAAGTTAACTTAACCTCGTCAAAACTATTCAATGAAGAACTATGATTAATGATTATGATATGGACATTTATGAAGCTCCCTAGCACAGATATACACTTAAGAAATCATACAGAATATTAATATGTGTATAATAATTTTAGAAAATAGAAATAATTTTCTTCACATGTATCACTTTGTCGGACACTGAAACATGTACCATATCAACATTCCTTCAATTTAAAATGTCAGTCCTACATACATTAATGTTTTCACTTAAATAAATGTTTGTTGAACCTTGACACCAAAATCATGTTTGTTTCATGTTTCAGGCTGCAGAGTGAAACTCGTGTGTATACAGTAAATAAAATGCTAAATTCATTCCTGGACATGGTGTGGCTTATCGCCTCTGAGCTCAGATTTCACTTCAAAGGTAACGCAGGGACACAAATATCTTTGAGGGACTCGAGTTGTTTAGTCCTTAAAATTGTAGGACGTTGAGTCACTCAAAAACCTAAATGAGTCCTTAAATTAATCACTAAAAGATACAACTTATTATCATGAAAATATTTGAAAGACGATACTACTTATTATAACATTAGAGACTAGTCAATGATGTTTTGATGATTTGATACTAGTTTTTAGCTGAATTGAATCACTAGTTTTAGGATAGTTTCAGCAATTTGGTTCAATGCAATCAAATAAAAATAAAAAGAATAAGGAGAGTAAAAGAAAAGGAGCAGCTGGGATTAACAATTTAGTAAACAAACATATAAAGCAACTAGTTGCATAAACATATAGTATTAGATACATAACACAGGAATTATATAGGACATAAAATCTTATAGCTTTTCAAAGCATACTTATTTAAGCTCTTTTAACCGGATCAAAGTTGGCTACTCCAAAAACAGCTCCAAATATAGCTGTTAGCACAGCTCCACCAGCAAAAATGCTTAGTAGAAAGTTCTGAAGAGATGGTGAGAGATCAGATCCAGCTGCATGAGCCACCTCCGGTATAACCATGGAAGCTGTCAAGGATGCTGCTGTAAGTCCTGTCACTGCCTTCTGTTTCAAAGATGCATGAATTTCAAGCTTGGATTTTGAATGTGTGACCCTCTTTGGTTGTTTTACTGGTAACGGCCTGAAAAATGATTCAGATGATGGCCTTTTCAGACTGTTCTGTGTAGCAGACCTCAGGGGTAAAGCCGTTGCAACAGAAGCAGAAGCCATTTTTTTTCTTTTGCTCTTGTCTGTTTTGCTTGTGATGTGGTTGCTCAGATATTCTGGATTTACAATAAGATTGTGATAGACTGATAGGTGCAAAGTGGAGATTTTCAGATGATGTGGCACATGTAGTTAATCCTACGTGGAACATTCTCCACCTGATATTTGTAGGATAAGGTTATCAGTTGATAAGGCTACACTTGCCATAATCTAATGCGTACCTTAAAATGTTAGTTATTGATTTTTTGTAATGTTATGGAAGTTACTGAGTGTGTATGTTTATTTACTTTGAAAAAAAAAAACCTTAATCCTTTCATTTGGGGCTTTGGATCTATCTCACTTATTACAACCTCTACAGAAAATAAGAAAGGAGATCAAATTCTGATATGAAAAAAGTTGAATATGTATTCGGTCACGCAAATATACTATTTTTTTTTTGTTTTTAGTCTTCGTAAAAAAAGATGTTTTTCACCATTACAAATATGTCACATTTTGCTCTTGCTCCTTAAAAAAAAAAACCTTAATCCTTTCATTGAGGGCTTTGGATCTATCTCACTTATTACAACCTCTACTGAAAATAAGAAAGGAGATCAAATTATGATATGAAAAAAGTTGAATATGTATTCGGTAATACAAATATACTTTTTTTTTTTTTTTAGTCTCTGTAAAAAAAGATGTTTTTCACCTTTACAAATATGTCACATTTTGCTCTTGCTCCTTTATGTTTTGTTTTAGTTCTGCAAATTTGTTTATATTGAAATGAGTCCATGTAATATATAGAATATTTGATTTCTAATTAGTATGAGTTTTATAAAGGAGTAAAATAAATACTAGACACATATTACTAAGACGAATTTCAATATGAACAAATTTTGTATGGGTTAAAACAAAAACAAAAAAAAAAAGAACCAAAAGCAAAATGAAATATGTTTGAAAGGACGAAAAACAAAAACATATTTTTACAGGAATTAAAAGAAAAAAATGTGTATTTACATATACTAAATGCTAGAATAAAAAGGGGCACAAAACCTCCATACAACAAATATCAGAAGTAATACATAATGAAATAATCAGATGTAAAAATATTGTTAACACTGTCTACTAAAACCTGTACTTTCACTATAAAACCACTCCCAACAATCAAGATACATGAATTAAATCAACCAAAGAAAAGAACTGATGGTATTTGGCAGACCAAAGAAACTGGAGGAGCACATACATGCAATTGCATAGCAGTGAATAAGAATCATCACTTGAGTAAATTTGAATCATGTTCCATGTGTCTGACATGAACACCTTGCGGAATAAGGTTGTATCTGATATTGAGTTCTTCAAATATTTTCTTTACTTCCATCACCAGTTCACTTCTCCTCTTGGTCTTCTCCCCAAACTCTTGAAAGTTCATAGTGTGAGTAACAAAAAGACCCATCTTAATCTTATTTACATTTTCAATCTCATTCACTACCAACCCGAAATTCGGATACCAGTATTGCGGATTCCTCTCCAAATACCTATTTTTTAAAAAGACATTAGAACATAGAAATACTATAATAGTTGTTCCAATTTAGTGATAAAACTTCAGTCATTTTTTTTAATCTCCATAGAAAACAAGTGCGAAAAAATGATTCTATAGACTACTTATTCAATCATGAAGATACAACTAGCTTACCTCTTAACTTTTTCTTTCAGTGCCCCAATTTTCTCAGCTGGTGTCGTAAAATCAATCGAAAAATGTACGTTGTCAACCATATTCGGGCTTCTGTAGTAATTGCTAATCGGTTTCGTGGCCAGAACAGAATTAGGATAGTACACCTTTTCATTATTAAGCTTCAAGAATACTGTTGTCAGTATATTCATTTCTTCAACCAATAGCTGCCAAATTATCAGAAGCCATAATAAATAAGCAAAGCTTAAACAACGAAAATTAAGTTTGGCTACTATAAATTAATTACCTCAACACCATCTATAACACATCGATCGCCAACATCGAATGGATGCATTACAAACACGAAGATGATGGCTTCAAATATATTCTTGCACGTGTTTCCGAACATGAAAGCTGCAAGTACTAGCTGCGACGAAAGGAATACAAGTACTTTTGTTGTTGCAATCTCCATTAGAAGAAGCCAGACTACTATGGTCACCACTACTATGACCCCTGTCACAAGCTTGTTTAACTGTTTTACAGCCGTTTTTGTGTCGCTCAACGCATGTGCAAGTGCTTTACGTTCTTGATATACCTTCAACTGAAAAATACAAAAAATTACGGTCCAAATGGAATCTCGATTTTTTATTGCAACAACGAATTTTTAACAAACATAGAAGACCTTACCACCCAATCAGCTAAAGATTTTCTGGTAATTAGCCCTGTCTCTGATTGAGCCAGTAGGGGAAACACAAAAGGCACTTCTTCCTTAATCAAGAACCTACGGAGTTCATCTTCGTCGATGTCTCTATTCATAATGAGAAGCAATTTTTAGCAGCAACAAGAGTGGCAGATATCAAAATAAGGAGCAGGACAAATACATTTACATGCAACTGATACCAGTGATAATAGATAGAGTAATCATATTTACGACTATAATCAACAAACAACTCTACAAGTAATAGGCGTAAATTTCTTACGTGCAACTCGGGGAAGCAGCAACGTTCCTGAAAATGTAATATGCAGCAGCAGTTGCTTCCATCTCATTAGTAATTTCTTTATCAGTTTGTTCAGGTTCTCCATCATAAAAACTTTCATCTAGTGAATTAGAGATTGTGGACAGCCTTGAATTCATCACTGCATCTACCAAAATCTTCATGGTCCACGCGGAAACTTTCTCTTGCTTCATTTTGTGAAGCTTTGCCATATCAATAACCTCTTTCTTTGTGCTGCCTTTACCGGTTGTACTCCTGAAACTAAAATGGCTGATACTTTGAGATCGCCCAAACTTCTCGGCCTCTTCCATAAGAGGAGGCCCAGAGAGTGTCTGCAGAAGATACTGATGGAATATCGATTCTTGAATTCGATCAAAGAAAGATTTGACGTGGAAATTCGATGCCAAAATCTTTAGCAACAATGTCTTTATGACCCATAAAAATCCTCCAATGAGAAGGGAAACAAGAGTCCAGGTTACACCATCCAAAATCTTTGAGGCCAATTTCGATCGTTGGACCCCGCGATTGATAAAAAGCACCCATGTGAGGAGAACCGAACTAATCCAAATGAAGACTTGGACACATTTCTTAAGCCCATGGACAAAATAAAGAACCTTTTTCTTCAACAAGAAGTTCATTTCAATCAAGAAAACGACAATGTGCATGAACCATTTGGTAACCAACATGCCACAAAAGGTCACCATCACAAGCATACACCACCTCCAAAGCCCCAAACTCCAAATCTTTGTCCTTTTCAGTTCTGCAACAGTTAAGCTAGCAAGCAAGCTACTTGTAATGAATGCAAACATGAACAATTCAATCAAAACCTTAGTCTTTAGTCTCTTACGCTTGCCTTTACTAAATTCAACTTTCCTGTAAATGATTTCATCAGGATCCTCACCAGCAGGACCCGGAGACGCCATCAAAGGTGTTTTGGGAGTGACGACCGAAGTAATTGAAACGGTTCTATTAACCGTTCCAGATTTGTTATTAGGCGACTGTGATGCTTTATTGAATGAGTTCCTATAAGGTGAACTAAAAGCTAATTGTTCTTGCAAAGTTGAACAAGTAACACTCTCTTCTAAAATGGTTCCATCATTGGGGTAAGGTTGTTCACCAAACCTTGATTTGGGCTTAGAATACATTGATCTTGCAAGTGATTTTCTTGTTGTAAGGTTGGCATTTGTACTGGGAATTTTTGGGGGTTTATTTGGACTTGGAATGAATCTTATCTCAGGGGAAGCAGAGTTAAAAGGTGGAGACTTTGAAACAAAGTGAGGTGAAGATTCAAACCCTTTCAACTCATGATCATGGTTATGTTCATGTTCATGTTCATGCTCATGATCATGATCATGGTTCTCTCCACCTACATTTGAAATTGCCACCACCACTTCTCTTTTCTTCTCCATCATACTTACTTCACCACCTTGATGCTTATTACCATCCATTCATAACCCTAAACATATCACAAAAAATACAAACAAACTTGTGGAAAATAAATAAATTTACTAACTTGGTCATAAAAATCAAACCTTTGAGTAAGTAATGTTGAACAATTACAAGAAATGAAATAAATAAAACAGTATGGAGCTAGTTTCAGATATAGTATATACTAGTATATATTACTATAAATAATTAAATAAAAAGAGATCAAGGTGACATAAAGTTAGCTGGCAAAGGTTGAAACAAAACAATATGGATGAACGTGTTCACTTTGGACTAGGAATCTAGTGACCCTTTTGAATATTTTTGTTGTTGAAGAATGATGACCCTTTTGATTTTTATTTCGAATTAAAAAATTAAAAGTAGCTGTACTTACATATACATATAAGTTGGCCAACAGCAATGGCGATGATTGTGGGGGGAAAAAGCTTAATTGTAAGCCAAATCTAAGAGCAAAAAAGTAAGAATCTGAAATGGATTAGCTTCTGCTTCTCTGAAGTGCGATTTTTATTTCAACAAAAATGTTAAACAATTATTTCAGGCTACTTTCTTTGACAAAAGGCAACTGGTCTTTTTATACACTAAAAGACAACTGGTTAAAATATACAAATACAAGATAAAACTATTAAATGTCATAAACTTTTTTCAATAAAAAGTTATTATATTTAACTTTTCAATCGATATAATATTTTTGTTCTGAAAGCATACGTCAGTAATATGAATCGGAGCATTGAAAGAAGTCTAGGATTCAATCCAAAAATAAAATAAAATTTACAATAAGGATATTTCATTTTACTTTAATCATATAACATCAAAAAATTAATTTTTTTTAATAATTTAATTATAAAAATAAAGTATCAAAATATCATTTTTTAAAATTACATATTAAATTGTCTCTTTTATTAACTTAGTTATAATTTATAATCTATAATTTATAAATTACGGCTTCTAACTAAATCAATAAAAAGAATTATTAAAATAAAAAATATTTGAAAAATATTATCTCAAAACTTAATTATAAATAATTTTTAAAAATTGTATGTATTTAAAGTATAAGGAGTAAAATATTTTATCGTGGTTAATATAAAACTCTTTGATCGTGCATTGACTAGTACTCTTTAAATACAATTCTCTAGGAGACAAATCTAGATCAAGAGACCAGAAATAAGGTGGTAGCAGTGAGAAGAAACTTCGGTTTTGCATCCCAAGATTAAACCACGAGCATGGCAAAGTAGGGTATGAAAAAAAGGATATAAAATTAAAAGCAATACTTTAAAATTTCACCTAGGCCGACTTAGATTTTATGTATTAGAAAAATAAGTTAAAGATAATCTAAATAATTTATTTAGAAAGTCGTTTAAAAAAATAAAGATGATTAAATATATTTTTAATACTTGATTTTAGTTTTTGTTCTCACTTATCAGTCTCTACAAATTATGAAACTGAAAATATGCAGTTTTATAATAAGAACTTAAATGTTTGCACTTGAACTATGAGTGAAAAGTATAAGAAATGCGAATAAAAAGTATAGGAAATATATTTTAAATATATTTTCACTTCCTATTTTAAAGTAGATTTCAATATATTTTCATTCCTTATTGAAATTTATTTTAATAAATATAATTTTCTAATTTTTAAATTACTTTTTATTAGGGAACTTTTAAATTATTTAATATTTTTTAAAATGATAAAAATATTTAAGTTTACTTATAATTTTGGTCCTTTTATTTATTCAGTTTGTATAATTGATCTTTGATTTCAATATATTTTCATTCCTTATTAAAATTTACTTTAATAAATATAATTTTCTAACTTTTAAATTACTTGTTATTAGGAAACTTTTAAATTATTTAATATTTTAAAAATAACGAAAATATTTAAATTTAATTATATGCGGTTTAATGAATCTAAATCATAATATAAAGATCTTATGAACATATTTTTTTAAAATACACTCTAAAGAGTGTGTTCTAAACATCACGTAGATTAGTATCTTTTATTCTATTCGAAATAATTTTAAAGCATAATTATATATATATTTTTAAAATGAAGACATATTTGTTAACTCTATATTTTTTTTAATCAACTTAAACTCTCTATATTCAATAATAAAAATGATAATACACTTAATAAATATTCATATAAAAGTATACTATTTAATAAGTAGGTTGTCTATCTTCTGCAAAAATAACAGTTTAAATGTACTTTTGATCTTTTATTTTTATTGAAATAGGATTTTATTCTTTTAGTTTTTAAATTTGATAATTAGTTTATTTGTTCCACCAATTTAAAGATTTTTTCTCACAACTCAATTTATAATTTATTTTTTTAACTTGTCATATTCATTAATGATTTATAATTATATTTTATTGATTTGAAATAAAATTCGTGAATTTGAGAATAACATGTTGCATTTGTTTATTTTTTTCGTGTAAGTCTAAAAAAATAAAATAGTTGTAACAAATTTTGCAATACAACTTATGTGGTTCAAATCAATAATATCACATCATCGTATCATATATAATTCAACATAATTAATAAAAATGAAACTTTTTAAAAATTAAATTTTAAATTGAGTTGTAGGAAAAATCGTAAAACCTCTTAAACTTGACGACTAAAATCTTAGATTTGTTTTAGTTAAAATCTAAATCGATCTAAAAAAAATCACAAATTGATACAAAAAATTAAAATTCACAAATAATGGAATATAACTGAATGTATTTAAATCTTGTTTATGAAAATAGTTCGACTTCCTTTTTCAAAATCGAATTTAAAAGCATAAATAAATTTTAATATTTATTTAAGTTTTATTAATACGAGACATTGTATCAATTATTACTCATTGGTTTATTTATAATACTAATAGATTTAACTTAATCTATTAATTTATTTATTATTTTATATATTTTAAACATAATCAATTGTTGTTATTTTTTAATGTTATTTTTTAATATATTATATATCATATTTTACATCTAACTTTTAATTTACCGTGACTTTCTAATACTAACATTAATAATTTTTTTGTTTGATTGCAATTTGAATCAACTAAAAATCAATCCAATATAAACCCTCTTTTATTAGATAAGATCAGATAAAAAAATTTAAATAAATCATTCAAATCGATCTAAACTTAGTTGGATAGAGTTGTAGACAACATAAAAATCATTTCATGGTACTAGTTTTTGAGTATAGTAAAATCTCATATACTTTTTTATCTTTCTTTTTGATGTTATATTCATTTGGATTGTCACTGAAACACTTGGACACTATTTTTTATAATGAGTTAAAATATCCTTAATATTTCCATTAATACATTTTACTTTATAAAAAACTAATTATAGCGACTGTTATCTCTGAGATTGATGATTTTTTATTTCAAAACCAATATAAACTATTAGTACAACACATACCTTGAATAATATAAAGAATAAAAAATGCATTTAGGATAAAAATAAATAGACCAAGTTATTGAAAGGGTCTTTGATAGCAATTTAATTAATAATAATTTATCTCTTACATATTTATTTTAATTAAAAAATATACTTTTTTTTACAAGTAAAATAATAGACCGTTTGTTTTACTACAAGTCATATAAAAGAAACAGAACGAGACAAAAGAACACACAATAGCGACAAAAAGTAGGAGACATTGCCAGCACAGCTTAGGTGGAGAATGATGAGAGAAAGCTGCACATACTACGTAAGTAGTAATAATATAATTAAAATAAAACAAATTGTTCCCATTGTTTTTTAAGTTACTTTATATTGAGTTAGTAGTTTATCTGTTTTGTCAGCTAATTTTATTTTTCTCATCAGCTAGATTTTTTAAATGAAAAGAGAAAAAGAAAAATAATGATTCTCGCGAATCATCAAAATTGATTTCGATTGATTTGGTCAACCCCATATTTTTTATCAAATATCAAATAAAATTATCTTCCTTTGCTACTATTAATACAGATTAACACGTTGGGAAATTTCACGAAACCTCCTTTATGATATATATCACTGCTCAAAAATGAAGATGGATCTTTTTAACGGTGGTGTAGGATTATAACTGAGGTGGCCACATATGTGTTATAAAGGTCGTATAGAGTACTTTTTAAATAAATCACATGATCACATCAACATAAGAATTCAAGTTTGATCATATATTTCCAATAATAAATAGTTAATTGTTTAATTTCTCTTATTTGATACAGTATATTTAAAATTGAAGGAGTCTATTAGCATAAGTTTTGAGGATATGGGTAATTGTAGCAAAGGATGGTCTAGTTGAAGGATTTCCATCCCAACAAAGGCGTATAAGGTCAATCAATTCTCCAAGTTGTTCACCATCGTCCCCTGAAGGAAACATAGGCCTCAATTTTCCCTCTACAACTTCCATAGCAATCTAAAACACATATTCATCCAAATAAGGCCCACATCGACAATATAATCAATCACCAAACTAAAAAAAGAAGAATTCATGACCAATGTGATGATGATACCTTGGCAGGACCATATTCTGTCTCAATGTAGGGGTGTTTTCCAGTCAGAAGCTCGTTGAATATCACTCCAAAACTATATACATCACACTTTTCATTATATGGCTCACATCGTATTACCTCAGGTGCCATATACACGTATGTTCCTATAAATGTGAATGTGTAAAACTTTATATCTTAACATTGGATCAACATATTTTATCATTTATCAATACATGTACAAACTGAAAAATGAATGATTTGTCTACAACTAAATTTAGACAACTTTCATGATAACTTTTTAAGTGGTTAAAATAATTTAAGTATGTAAATAATTACATTATAGTTAATAAATATACTATATGTCACACCTCATTAACCATGATTAACAATACTTTTCAAATATTCAATTACACTTAGTAAATATCGTGAATAATCACGTCTAAATTTAAATTTGAAATTAATAAAAATATGTTGATAATTAATAAGTTTGAATATAATTCCACATATTTAAATTACGTTAACACTTAAAAAAATATGTCACAAAAGTTCTCAAATTTTAGTTGTTCAATAAATTCAATTTAGGTAAAAAATACAAGTAGAATTTAATTTGGATTTGTTGTTAAGCTTACCGGTTTCTCCAGTGAGAGCCATTTCCCCATCATCTAAGAAACGGGCATGTCCAAAATCAGCAACTCTAACATGCATATCATGGTCCAAAAAAACATTACTGGGCTTTAAGTCACGGTGAACAATTTTGGGCCTTTGGTCATGCAGATACTGCATTGCTTGGGCTATCTCAAAGGCCCTAATGAGTCTCTCTTTAAAAGAAGGAAGTGACACAATTCTGTCTCTGCGCCTTTTGCCAGGCCCATGAAGCCATTCCTTCAACGTTGTTTTGAGATACTCTGTTACAAGCCATGCATGATTAGGAGGGTCAAGGCACGCACCCATTAGATGAAGAACAAAACGGTGTCGTTGCTTTGAGAGTGTTTCAACTTCTTGAGCAAAGAATTCAACACCGTTTGCATTTGTACGGAAGAATTCGGTTGATATGCATTTCACTGCTACATCAAATCCACGCCATGTTCCTCTATGAATTTCTGCTGTGCTTCCTTGCCCTATTTTCTCTTCCATTTGAATCTGCTCAAGATCATTTGGATTTGTTATGTATAAATCTAGCTTATAATTAAATTTTTGGGTGTGTAACTGTGTTATATAACTAGCTAGTTATTGTGACATAAACTATTTTACCATTTTACTTAAAGACAAAGTAAATAGTCATTTGATTCGGTCAAATAATGAATGTTTTCATTAATTTAATCTATCAAATTTACAAAATACAATAACAAATGAATTCTTAAATTAAAAAATATTGATCAATTTAATTTCTATATAAAAATATCTCTATTAAACATCTATAAAAATCAATAAAAAGAATTAAGTACTATTGTAATTGTTACATCAAAACAAGCCTAAAAATCCTTTAGAATTGTGCTGTATTTTTTTAATTTAAGAAACTAAATTTTTATTACACAAATTTGAGAGAATAAATTGATCGACCCATATATTTTGAGAACTAAAAATTCCTTTGTTCACATTTTAGTTAATTGTAAATAACTTTTTAAAGTAATAATAAAAATAGTAATAGAATCTTTAAATTATTTTTTATGAAAATTTATTTTGTGAGAACAAAATAGTTAATAAAATATAAAACCTATATTAATTAAAAGATAATTCATGAATGACATAACTAAACAAAATTAAAATTAAAAAACATTAAAAAAAATAAATAAAAGCTGATCTTTATTATTTGAAACTACCAAATGTGAATTATTAGATGACTAGTGTCTTGCTGAGAAAGTGAGTAGTACTAACCTCGGTTGGGTTAATATACCATCCATTGATTTTGGCTTGATCAATGATGGCCTCTAGATTGGGGTGGTTTTGGTGCATAGGAGTGGGATTTAGAGGACTATTGGTAATGGAGTTGAGGTTGTAAAGAGGAGATTGTTGTAGTTCACCTTTTGTGTGGATAATGTGTTCCAAGATTCCATTCTCTTGTGCTATTTGGAGACAGTACCTTAAGTAGTCTTGTGTTCTTTCCATTCTTTTCCTATACATCACTCGTAGTTCTGTTTGTTTTTGCACCTCCTTTTCCAAATCAGCCACCTATATATGCGACACAAGCAACATATTTATGAAATTTCATTTATATATAACACCAGCTTTTTTTCTTTAACATTTGAGAAACAGCATATTCAATTTTAATAGTATATAATGTTAACTTATTTCAGTAAAAAATATGTTTTTATAATATTTTACTTAATTTAATAAAGTTAAAATCAGATTTGAAAACAAATGTAAAGGTGTAAATAATACAAGCACAAGCTAACATGAAATAGCAAAATAAAGGAAAGTCTGGCCCATATTATTACCCAAAAATGAGCCTCATCATAGGCCCACCCAAAAAAGAACTTTGTTTAGCATGAAATTTAAATTTAATACAAGAAGAATATATATACACCTTCACTTCCAAAGTGTCATAACGCTGTTGGAGCTGATGGTGTTGAAAGGTTGATGTGGTGGATGCTACAGTCTTAACACTGGTGAAGCCACGACAACATCCACCACCAGCAAATGGGCTAAGCGGCTCTTGCTTCGGCTTCGCCCTCGAATTCGACTTCGACTTCGATGACTGCCGAGACAAGCTCTGCTGAGTTTGAGGACTGTTTTTGAAGTTCATGTTTTAATCTTTCTGATTTAGTGTTTAATTGTAATTGTGTCTCCTCCGAAATTATGTTATGTTCATTTTATGTAGGACGCAAAATAGAGTTAAGTACAGCTGCTACCTTTATGGAGGTAAATACATGCCGAAATAGTACACGACAATTTAGACGGACTTTGTGATGAACATTGAAGAAATCAACATGTTGATTGGTACGCAAATTACCCTGGGTCGTTTTCACATTCAAATACTCTTCAATATACTTTAAGTACCAATATTGTTCTTTACTATTATAAAATATTGTTTCTAATATAGACCACAAAACCGGTCAAAAAATCAAGAAAAAAAAGCCAAAAATAAATTAAACAAAAAATATAATCGTGTAAGATTAATCTCGAGATAACTAAAATTTATTTAAAGAGTTAATATCTTTCAACATACTAAATTTTTTATATAGATCCATTTAAAGGATTAATATATATATTTATATTTATTATATAGATCGGTTAGAAATATTATGTTTCAAACCCTACTAAATAAATAGAGGATCCAACCATCTACAACTTATATACACTACCATATTATGCCATTATATTTCTCAGTGTAGCAAATAAGGGTGCATGTAAGAACCAAGCTAGTGATTCAATTAATTCAAAAATTCAAATTTAATTCAAATCAATTAATTAATTCGGTTGATTTTTTTTTAATGTATATTTAAAAATTAGTTTTACGTGATTCAAAACTTATCACTCGAATCAAACTATTATACTTTATTATTATTTTCATTTAGTTTATACAAAATTAAATTAGTAAGGTTATTTAAACAAGTATGTTCTAATATAATTTTTATTTTATTTTCAATTGTAGTTTATATATTTGTTTTAATAATTTAACAAATATAGAGTGTTATAAAAAAATTGGTTTTTTAAATTTATTGATTATTAAAAATATTTTTCATTAAACTAAACTAAACTAATTATTTTTTATCGGTTATGATTGATCCAAATCTCAAAAACAATATTGTAAAATCCAAACCAAACAAAATTAACTATTTTTTAACTAATTCAAATTGTGTTCAACATAAAATCTGACATATTATAAATCTAGTTTTTTATTATTATTATTATTATTATTATTATTATTATTATTATTATTATTATTATTATTATTATTATTATTATTATTATTATTATTATTATTATTATTATTATTATTCAACCAAGATCTCCATATATAAGAAACAAGCTAGTGATCCAATTAATTCAAAAATTCAAATTTAATGTACACAATAAACAAAAGTCGGATCTAGCATAAGAGGATTAGATTTTTACAATATGGTGAACTCAGTTTAAATTTTACATTTAAGATCCGACACATCTCGAATAGAATTAACTTATATAGAGGAAATCTACAGGAAAAAAAAAAGATTTAATATATACATAATTTATGATTGTTAAATCACACAATTAAATAAAGTTTTAATTGTCATGTACACATTTTCAATATATAATAATAATAATAATAATAATAATAATAATAATAATAATAATAATAATAATAATAATAATAATGCTATAGTCTAAATTTGAATCATAAAAAAAAGACTCAAAATCTTACATTTTACCAATCGAGCTAAACTATAATAATAAGTAAATTTTTAATATAATAAATTATTTAATTTTGAGATTTTTTTTCTTTGTTAAATATTCATGTTTATTTTAGGTTTAAAATCTTTGCTTTAGTGGTTTAGCTTTTGATCATCATCCATTACCAAAACGACTTAAATTTTAATAATTGTTTTTTCTGCAGAATCGCCATGTTTTTAATATGAAAATACTAATTTATTATCAAAAATTTATGATGTAAGGTTTTTTGTGGGATTTATTTAGTAATTTTTTTATGTGCAAACTTAATACAAGAATAAATGGATATACCTAGAGCAATTTTTAGGACTTTTCAACTATTGGAATATAGGTAGGGATTTTAAACCCTCCCAATATATTTTTAGGTATTCTTGGAGGGTCAAAATTTTAAGAAAATAATAAAGTTATTTTTCGAGGTAGAAAATACTAAAATAATATGATCTTTTTGAGTTTGTGAATGTCAAAGTCCTCCTAAATATTTTATGTGGAATCCTCAGTAATATTTTATGAGGAAAGTATTTGTTAAAAAAAAAAATTGGACTAATTTTAGGACTAAAACCCTCACATAATTTGTGTAGTGAATTGGAGTGATTAAATATTTATTTTTTATTAAATAATTAGATATTTATTAAATATTAACGTTAAAAACGATCATAAATCTATAAATTAATGACGTCTATATACAGGATCTACTTAAGAACCTTAGTGGAAGGAGTTTTATATGGATTCTTTAAAGAATCTCAACCAATTACTTCTTACCACTGGATTCCAAATTATCATTACCAATCATATTGTCTTTTTGTTTTTGTTTTTATTCATAATATTCAATCTCGATAACTAATTATTAGTTTTATTAGAAAAAAATTAAACTTATAATTTTATTGTCACTCTAATATCACTACTAAATTATCTTAAGACTCTCCTAATTTTGTGTGTTGTAGTTGTGCTATACACACTTCTTACTTAAGGAAATAATTGAATTTGTTAAAATATTGAAGTGTAAGAGAGTATGCTTACGTTAGTGCCACACACGAAAAATCGTTGATATATATCTTCAACCAATTAAATTGTTAAAATTTTAATTGTTTTGAAAATTGTGGATAAGTATTAATTAAACTACCTATATGCATTCCACTAAATTACTTTTAGAATTTTAAGTTCAATATAATTAAGAAAATGTATGTGGATGTAAAAATTTCAAAATCCCAAAAGAGAGAAAAAAATCTAGCATCAGCTCAATTTTTTTTTATTAAAGATCAATTATTTAAAGTTATTTTATAGTTGAAAATCACCTTTTTAGATTATTTTATTTTCTATTTTTTATTTAAATAAATAATTTTATCACCTTTTTTTTGCCTTTTATTTTATTGTCTAAGTGCGATGTTG
Source organism: Cicer arietinum (assembly GCF_000331145.2). Classification (NCBI taxonomy): domain Eukaryota; kingdom Viridiplantae; phylum Streptophyta; class Magnoliopsida; order Fabales; family Fabaceae; genus Cicer; species Cicer arietinum. The sequence continues at coordinate 73,615,697 of NC_021164.2, read as the reverse complement.
TTTTGTTTGTTGTTTTAGTGTAGCGTTTATTTAATTTTTTTTTTTATTGTAATTTTTTATTTATTTCAGATGGATATGTCAACTTCGATAATACAAATTCAATCAATGATTTTAACGCTTTTAGCGTTATAGCTTCAAAGACATAGATATTTTATACACTTTAATGTTAATATATTTGTAAATTTTATTACATTTATAAACTATTTTATATTATTAACTTATATAATATAAGTGTATTTACAGATAGATTTTTTTGTATTTAAAAAATTTAAATTATATTATTTTTTATCGACGTGATTTCACTCTGATACGACAAAATTAAAAATTTAATTAGTTGGAGTTAGCTAACTCAAAAATTTCAAAGGGAACATAGAACTGAGTTATATCGTGGGTTTTGGTTTATGAAAGAGAACGAAAAGCAGCGTTAAAAGAGATTCTATTGTAGGTAGCACAAAAAATATCACAACGATCGTTCCTCTTACTTTATTCGTACTTTGAGTAGGATAAGATAAAGTGAAAGCGGTTCAAGTTTAACGGTGTAATAGAAAATCACATCGGGATCACCCATATATTTTGTCTTTGTCTTTTGCTATAAAAAAGCAAGAAATTTCACTTTCTTAATTTATATATCACCACATTTTCCTACTTTTTTTCAAAAATACTGTTCCATAGTTTTCCTTCTTCTTTTTTTCCCCCTATTTCACACATAACTGCTTTATGAATTATGATATATACTTTTTTTTCACAATATATATGTACCGTAAAAATATCATATATTAATATGATTATTGCCTTTAGCTTTTTTGTTAAATGGAAAACAAAATTGATGTTTTTTGTTTGGTCAAAAATAAAATTGATGTTAAAAAAAGTAAAAAAATACATGAATGAAAGAGATAAAGCCGGCCAACGACGACGGACTTGATGACTCCAATCCAATGCATGCTTAGATATATTACTATGTAGTATGTACCTTATTACCTGTGATGTTAAGCTTTACCATATTAATAAAGCTTTTTACTTATGGCGAAAAAAATATCTCTAAAAGCCAAATCAACAAGTTTTAGTAAGCTAGATGTATTGGATCTGAGATCCTTTGAGGTGATTAGAATATATTTATCTATATTGTACGACTAAATTTTCGTCGGATAGACACGAAATGAGTTTGTGACCAATCAAAATGTTAGTAACCATGCAAAGTCGGCGGAAAAAACGGAGACAGAACCAATTAGATGTGTTTCATTGTTCTCGTCTGTACCTTTTGTCTATTTTTCCTTAACTATAATTTTAATTAAAATTTGTATTTTTATTATAAAAATAATTTATTTAATTACTGGTTTAAAATTGAATAAATTAATATATTAAAACTCTTAATTTTAATAATTTTAATTTATACTAAAATAATCCCTTACATATATTAAGATACCGTAAATTTTTTATCGACATACATATTTTTTTTATAATAGCGTAGAACTTCTTATATTACATGAGATTAGAGTAACTCATACCCTGTTGAATGAATTTTGCTTATAAAAACTAAGTTATTTAGATATAGAGTCGACCAAGGGCAAGCTCTAACATAGTAGGGCTCTTTTCTTATTACAAGAATATAAGGACTCTTTTGATCGTGTATAGTTAGGATTTTTATGATTAAATTGAGGTTTTAGTCATAAACTAGCTAACCCAACATCCATACCAATGACGAAAATTAAATTCAGAAAGCACACTTTTTTTGTAGGCTAAATTCAGAAAGCAAACTTAGCAGTTGGATCTTCTCTAGCTAAATAATATAATTAATCGAAATCTTTAGTATATAAAGTTGCAAACTCTCTTGAACGTGTATATTTCTTTTTTCTTTTTTCAAAAGAATTGATCTTTTGGATGAGACAGCGAAAATTTATTCCTTTCATCATTGCTAGGCTACTTATCCAACTCACCCACCGTACGGAATCTCCAATCAACGAAAACGATAGGAACTATCCCTACACAACTTATTTTTGTTTACAAAAGAGGGCCCAACACAAAATTTTAATCCCATGACACATGAAGTTTTTTTCAACTTATTATTATTATATTACACCAATTTTATTTGAATTTTTTACTAAAATTCAAATAAATAAAATATATCAATTGATAAATTTAAAGTTGTTAAAATCGAAAGAGATAAATTTATGAATAAATTTAATTTTTAAATAGTATAAATTAATAAAATATTTATATATATATATATGACAAAATTAAGTGTTCGAATTTATATATTTAAATTTGTAATATTAACGATATCAAATTTATTTATTAAATTTATAATAAATCAAAATTAATTTATTAATATCAATTAAACAAACATCACAATAAAATTAAAAAACTACACAACGTCGTATCGAATGACGAAAAAAATAATGTCGCATTCAAGTTCAAACATATGATCATAGTTAAAATATGACAGTTAAACTAGATATATGTTTATATATTCGAAATTGTTAATTTACACTCACTTATTTTCATGAAGGTGTAAGTTAATAACTACCCATTTTAGTTTTGAACAAAATAGACAGTATTTACTATTTTAAATAAATAAAATTAAAAGGCAGTTTTATAAATTTTATTTTAGTTATTAATGATAAAAACAAAATGTATACTATGAATCTATGCCTTTTGATTTTTAGGTGTAAATGATCAATCAATTTTTTCAACCTGAACTATAAAATCAACTATTTACTATAAAAAGTTACTTAAATAGATGGATATTACTTTAACTGACAGTTTTTTAATTTAAAAGTTGCAAATTTATTTCTTTTTTATAGTTAATTTTTTCCCTCATTAAAAATATTAAAAAATAATATTACTTGTAATACTACTTCAGTGTTAAATTAAAGTACTTCATAAAAAAAAAAAATGATTTTATTAATGTTAAGTACTATGATTAGTAGAGAATCTTTTTAAGCGGGACATCCTCCCTCTCCCAAGCTTATATATATGCATGCTCGTCACGTAGTGATGTTAATTATATACTTTATTTTGAGTAGGCTATTATTAGACCTACCGTCTCCTAACAACTCTATCAAATTATGAAAAGGACAAAAATAAACTCAATATATCGAGTGGTTCTTCCTCTTTCTGTTTTAAAATAATTTAAGATATTTATATATTTATTAAAAAATATAAAATAAAATATTTATTTTACAAAAAATTAATTTTAGAAAACTACTACATGATTATTGCTTTATTATTAAAATAAAATATTTTAAATGAATGTTATTTTCAAAATAATTTTAATTATTATTTTAAATGTATCATTTAATAAATATTATATATATTATTTTTAAAATATTAATTATATTAATAATAAATAAAATATTCATTAAATTTTTTGATATATTAAATAGGATTTTAGTAAAAATACGTCAACTTTTTAATAAATTCATAATTGATATTTAATTTTGAATTAATATTTTTATTTCTGAAGAATTTGTTTTGCTTTAAAATTTTGGAGAGTTGGACTTTGATAAGCAATATGCATCCCCTTGTTCAAACGCTACCGCAACTATTAGTGTTACCACGTGGCAGAAGCCTTCTCGAGGATGCTTTACATATAATACCGATGCTTCAATTTCCTCTGCATAGTGGGTATTATGTATTAGAGAACTCCTCTTTGCTTTAAAGTGGGTGTAAAAGAACTTCACATTAATGAGGCATACTTTAAATTTGATTCAAAAATATGGTTGAAAAATTTCATGTTAATAAGGGTGTTATCATTCTAAAGTTGTTTGAGATAGAGTGTTTGGCAAAACGATTTTATATACGTAAAAAAAAAAAAAAAAGTAGATTTAGTAAAAAAAAAGTAGAGAGGATGGAAACTTGGGTATGTATTTTTATTTAATTTTTATAAAAAGATTGTTGGCGCACGTGTGTTTGTTTGTTAGTAGTACGATGAACACGGATGGGTGATGTATGATGTGTGGGTGTGATTAATCGGCATCTTAACATCCACAAATACAATGATAGCTTGTTACTTTTCCGCACACATAATTTGCTTTCAATTTCAAGAGCATAATGTTAAGTAAGGGGTTTGCATTGTACCGTGCAGTACCAATATTTTGTGCTCAAAACAAAGGACGAAACTATAACTGCAGTTTTACCCGTGCCCTGTATCACTCAACATTATTACGCATTTCGATCATAACTTTTTCTGCAACCATAAAACAACAACTCATTACAATCAACCCAACACCATTAAAGCACAACATTTTTAAATTCAAAAAGAAAACAAAGCTTACAACTATTCTTGGACGTTGGGTTATGCCAGTATCTGTATAGAGACTAGACAACGGTAGCGCAACCTGCAAGTTACAGGGGCTAATACTAAAATATACTCATCCATCCTATATTAAGTATAATATTATTAAAATAAAAATATATCAAAATAGAAGTAACTTTATATTTTTCATCAAAATAAATTGTAACTTTTAGAAATATAAAATTATAATTAATATAAGATGGAGATATGTGGAAAATAGGAATTTATAGAGAGAAAGTATTAGGTTGGCTTTAGCTAGTAGTAGTATTAACTTTCTCTATTCCCGTGGAAGAAGATCTGCCTTTCCCTTTACAATCACACACTCTTGCTTGTGATTTCGATCTGGAATCTTTCGTTTTCCTCTTTTCTTTATTTTTGTTCTTTTTCCCCTCCTTTGATGACTTCCTTTTTTTCCTTCCTCCTTCAGCTAACTATTCTGTCACAGTATCAATGTGAATGTTTGATCACGATCGGGTAGAAAAGAAGAATTAACACATCCCCACCTCTCTCTTTTTACAAAACCAACTACCTACCCCACTCATCACTTTTATAAATCACTTAAATACTCTTCTTTTTATCATATTCTTCCTCACTCACTAATTTACCGTCTCTCTTCATTAATGTAATTCAAAAATTACTGATTAAATAAAAAATTCTTAAAACTCGATAATTAAGAAAAAGAAAACACTAACGCGTGCTCCAATGACATATGATAATTATTCAAATACAGAAAATTTACATTGAAACTTGTACTTTCAACTATTTGAAACTTCAAATATTTTTTTTTTTAATAAAACATTTCTATTCTGATATTTTTAATATTTACTCTTAAAAAAAATATATATTTTGAAATGCACATTCCTACAAAAGCAAAAAGTTTTTGTATCAAGTAATTTTGTCTAGCTACAATCATAAATCCAAATTATTTAAGGATTAGTTTACAATAGATATTTTTATAAATAATTCATCGTAAAATTAAAATTATCATAATTCTAACGATCGTCGAAAATATTTTAATACAATTTGTCTTTTATAAATAAGATCATAATTTCAATTTAATATATATATTAATTAAACAAATATTATTTAATTTAATATTGAAATTATGAAAACAAAAACAATCATTAAAGTTTATTTCTAAGTTACCACTTATTTAATTTCTAAACAAATACCGGTGGATAGTATACCATCAATCATATACATGAAATAGTGGCCCTCTCTTAACCATATACGATTATACACGTTTGGTTATGTAACAGATAAATCCAAAAATTTCCTAAGCCTAGAAATGGCAAAAATCTTGGATAGCTACTCATTTTATACAGCAATTCTCGTGTTATAACTTCCAAAGTCTTGGTATATAAAAGTTTTTTATGTACTTGTTATTTCAGAAAGAAAAAAATTGTTACACATATAATTTACAACAGTGTATTAACAATTTTGTTGACACTAGAAAAAAATCAGCTCAAGCAAAACAGGGTAACCAAACGAAAGAATGAATTAAAATTGATGCTTATAAAAAAAGAAGAACACGAAAGTAATTAAGAAAATAAATATACAATAATCTGTATTGTTAATGATCAGATGATTCTACTAATTAGAATTAGAACTACAAGAACTACATTATGCGGCCATTAGCAATGGCACGATTAGTACTAACACGAGTAGTTTCAAACACAGGCAAATCCTCACAATACCTATTATCATTCCCCATCACCATTAAGTGATCAAGCTCAAAAAGATCTGAACTTGAACAACTTGCCACGTCATCTTCATCATCATCGCCTTCATTTTTCCTCATTGGAAGAAAATCCCTCAAAATCTTATACTCTCTTAACAACTCTCTACCAACTTGTTCTTCCTCTTTCTTCTTAGTAACGACCTCTTTCTGACCATAATTTCGATTATCTTCATCGATAATCACACTTACTGGGTAAAAACGCACCGTTCTTTTAACACTGTTGCGCAATTTGTCTTTTGATGTAGTTGAAGTTTTGCTTAAACAAGAACGTGAGAATGAAGATGCTGAAGAACAAGTTGAAGCTTGATTTCTCTCTGTATTTACGGTTTTTGTCTTCTTCGTGTTGTTGTTACTCGTAGTGAAAAGATTGTTGATAAAATTTGTGAGTTTTCCACCTGGAGAAATAGGTTGTTTCACCTTTTTGAGATTGTTGTAAATCTTCAACGCTCTTGATTTCGATTTGATTAAACCATCTTCATCGTTTGCAATAAATTTCTCTCTAGGTAAACTAGTTTTCACATTCTTAGGCCTCGAAGGAGCGAAACACGAAACTCGTGATTTCATTTTGTACAATGATTCTGTGTCAGAAGATGATGATAATAAACCAGAACTTGAATCTGAAGAACTTGAAGTGGAACTAAAGAACAGAACATCATGTTCGTGAATCTGATGATTATGATGAAACATTTTTGTTTCGACTTGTGTTGCAATGTTTTGGCTTCCTTTCCAAGTTCGAAGAAGATTTGGTTTTTCTTCAATGGGTCTGTTGCATTTTGAATTTGTTTTGGTCTGTTTCTGAATTGTTGTTTCTGTGTAGAGGTTGATATCGGAACCTTTTGTTTCTCCTTCGTCGATGGAACGGTAAATTTTGTCGAGAAGAGTGGAAGAGAAGGAGGGGTTTTCAGTGTAGTTGTGAAACCTTTGTTCTCTACGCGTTTTCTCCAACTTATACATGTTTTGGTAAATTGGGAATGTGAAATGAAGAAGTGAGAAAAAGAAAAGGTATTGTTTGTTTAGGCGTATTTGGGAAGATGGTGAAAATAATGAGGATTAAGAAGGTGGTTTGGGTTTGTGTGGTTGTTGGAAATGGCAGAAGAAAACGTGAAGGGAGTAATAATGAAAGGAGAGTGGCACGGTGAAGAATGAAGGGGGAAGGGAACAGGGGAAAAGAGGGGGTTTATAAAGGTGTAATGAGTCACGCGCGTGCATTTCGTTCTTCTTCTAATGGGGGACACAATGCCAGTTAGGCATATGCTGACGTGGCATTCCTTTCTTCTCAGATTGTACTTGCACCCAGCCTGCTTGCTTTTTTGCTGCTACTTTCGTTTTGGCGAGTCTCAAGTTCGAATTTGTAGCCGTTCATTAAGTTTTATGTCTAATTTGGTTGGGGAATAGATGCTAGAAAGTAGATATCGCCCAAGTTGAAGTAATGCAAAATGTTTTGGTTTGGTGTATGCTAAAAACCCATGTCACACGTGGCAGTGCTCTATATTTTCAAGCATTTGATTTCTTTTAGTCATAAGTTTGTGATAGTCCCTCTTGCTACAAACATCATTTCTCTTTGATATATGGACAGACATATAAATAGAGAGAGCCGCGTCATAAATATAATTTTTTTGGATAAATATATGTTAGTATTTTTTTCTTCACAAAAAATTTAATCTTTTTACTTATAAATTCTTTCAACTTAAACTAGTTCAGTTATCTAATTCACTCGGTGATGTTGTAGAAAAAAGAGAGATACACAAAAGATAAAAATGTTCAATAAGTGTATAAAAAATAAGAGGCGTTCAAATATAAGATTATTAAATAATAATATTTATGTGTGTGGTTGAGTTTTTAAGAAAAAAGAGGAAGAGAAACAAATTTCTCTTATAAACACAATTTACTATCCGTGCATTTTGAGAGGATATGAAGAAAATGATAGAATAAATCATTTAAAAATCATTTTTATTTACTTGAATAAAACATTATTTTAATTAAAATAACCCGTCTCTCAACTCTTTTTTTGAATTTAAGATATCTTTAATTTTATATTTATTTTTTTTTTCATTAAAATAATTTTCTTTTGAGCCAAACAAACATTTAGTGATTTCAAAAATTTGAATATACATTCTCAAATGAGTATTTTCATATCGATTCACATAACATAAGGTTCACACATATGGGTGAGTCAACTCTTAAAAATTATTTTAAACTCTAACTAAGATATTAAAGTTTTGTTTTGAGGGATAAATATATGTCTCATTCAGGAGGTTTGTTTTAAGGATACACATTTCATTAGTCTCATAATAATTGGGATATTTGATCATTTCACGCATATTAAAAAATATATGTAAATAAAAAAGAAAATATTATTTTTATTAAATTATTTTTTTAGGTATCGATATATTATCAAGATCATAACATATTACATTTAAAGTTATACAATTATTATTAATAAAATGGTACAACTGACAAAAAAAAAACATTAAATTTTACATATAAATCAATTTTTGTGGAATAGATAGAATATTGTTTTCTTTAGTTTTAATTGAAGGATATCTAACTAAGTCACTTTCTCAAACTTTAGAATAAAGGGATCTAAATTTCTACCTTCATGAAATAATGTCAAACGTGTTCAAGTTTTAAATTATCTTCAAATAATAGTCTAATAGAATATTTATAAAAATGGTCCATCTTATATTTTGAATGTATTTTTTTCTTTAATTATATTATTTAATTAATACTAGTTGTATTTTTTAAATAAAATATATCTTATTATATATTTATAATAATTGTAATGTATCAAATTTTTTCGTTCAATTATATATATATTTGTAATTTGAGCGAAATAATTAAATAATACATTTATTATTACCCGTACGCCATTGAAAGGTTTTAAAATGGAAAAACAGTAATTGTACTGTGGACTATGGAGAGAGATATCCCTCTTTTCTTTCTGTATAAGGGCAACAGAAAATTTGAAAATGTTTAAATTTGGTTTGGTAATTAATTCCCACAGCGGTATATGCGCCCCGGAATATTATTTCATTCGACCTGGATTATTTGGTATCCAAGGTTTTTAAATGTGTCGATAAATGAAAAATAGTGGTTGTATTTATGGTAGGTAAATTTAAAGGGAACTAGTAAAATCCTGTGGAGAATTGGTAACAGTTTTCCACACGGGTACTGTTATTATATTATTTTCTTAAATCATAATGAAAGAAAATTAATAAAAAAATTATCTTATTTATATTATGGATGGATTTTTTAATTTATTATAATTAATAATAATAAATAAAATTACAATTGATAATGAGTATGATATATTTGATGACGACCTAGTCTCATATTTTTGTATATGTGATTGAAAAATATTTGTTCAATATTTTTTTAATATTTATTAAAAAAGATATTTCATTTTTTTTAATATTTCAGCTTAAAAGCACTATTGATATCTCAATTTTGCCAAAAATAAACTTTTAATCCTTTCATTTTTAAAATTGATTTTTTTGTCCTTCCATTAACTAATTCTTAAAAACAAATTGATTCCTATTATTTTTTTATGATCCCATTGTCTCATTAACGGCTTAACACTTAGATATCATTTATGAGTAGGATAAAATATTGTTCGTATCATTATTATTGTAAATAATTTTATTATTTATTTTATTTATATATTTAAATATTACAAATAAAATAAATCAAATTTTAATTATTTTTATCAAAATATTTGAAAATTTTAAATTATTGTTGGACAAAAATAAAAATATTAAATTTAAATATTTTAAATTTCATTTTATAAATATAATTTAATTTAATTTTAATAATTCAATGTATAAATAAAATAAATATTTATATTAAAAACGTAAAAAATTAAAATGTTAAACTAAAATAAATACAACTTTAAATGTTTTATATAAAGTATTTTAAATTATAAATTATTAAAAAAAGTTTAATCAAATAAATAAATTTAAAAAATTATATAAAAATTTATTGAAAATTTTTAATTTTAAATATTTTGTCATCTTCAATTGTAATTAACTCACGCAAATGTTAATTCACATTCGAATCCGAGACAAGACATTCAATCTAACAATATCTATACATTTGTTACTTGAAGTAGAGTTTAAGGATCATGATTTTTTTATTTGTCATTGATAAATATTTGTCTTGTACTTTTTTTATGTATATGTGATATATTGCTTTTGTGATTCTTTTTATATTTATTATTGACAAATATTTATCCTATTTTTTTTCTACATCAATTATAAATATATATCTCCCATTTTATTTAAAATATTTATAAATCATAAAGATTTGCCTGTGTGTTTTTTAAAAATTAATGATAAATATTTGTGTTGTATCTTTTTATATATTTATAATAATTATTTATTTTATAATTTTTTATATTTATTACTGATAAAAATTTATTTAATGATAAAAATTGTTAATATTTTAAAATATATAAGATAAGTTGTTTAGTTAAATTAAATAATTATAATAAACAAATTAATAAATTTACTGATAAAATTATTTATAATAGTTAATTATAAATTAACAATGCTTAAATGAAAAAAATAAGTTATTAGATTATATAAACTCAAAATAATATTTTCAATAGTTAAATTACAATTATTAAAATTTTAAATTTGTGAAATTTGAGCTAATAAAATATTACAATAATAAGGGTTGAAATTTAAAAGTTACAATAATATTCAAATAAACAATAAAAATAAAGGTTTAATAAAAATAAAATCCTTGAGTAAAACAAAATATAAAAATAATATTTTCACTAAGAAGTTTTTAATTCAATTTATTACGAAAAATGAAATAATAAATTTAGAGATATTATAACGTATAGAATGAAAGAGTTATTGAATTACAATCATAAAATCATTATAGAATGAAAGAGATATTATAAAATTCATTGCTCATATTTTAAAAATAAATTTTAAAATAATTGCTAGCTCTTATTATTAATTAAAATAAACACAAAATAAAATAAGATGGTTGAAAATACATTTGTACCTTTTTAAAAATTATTGTGATTTTATGTACATCTTTGAGAAAATAAATAGAGGTAACAAATCACAATAATTTTTATAAAATAAAAAAATATTTTTGACCCTTTATTTCATATTATGGTTATTTTAATTAATAATTAGAGCTAGTCAATTTTTTTAAAAAAACAATAAATTTAATTGTAATAACATTATTAATAACATTATTAATAGTTATTTAAATTACTAGTACTAATTATTAATTAAAATATATAGATGAGACAATATGTCTCAATTTTAAGAAATATGAGAATTAAAATTATAAAATTAAAAATTAAAAATAAATGGACAAAAGTTAAAATTAAATGTAAATAAAGAAACTAAAATTATAAAATAAAATGATCAAAATTACGAATCAGTTAAAATAAAAGGATTAAAATTAAAAAATTAAAATTACATATTAGTTAAAACAAACAAAATAAAATTGAATATAACCCTTTTTCAAAACTTTCTTTTGTCTATCTAATAGATTACGTCTTCATGAAGATATGAATGCATAGAATCACAGAACAATAAAATCGAACGTGTGAGTGTAACCAATCTCTGGATGGATTAAAGTCGATATATTAATACATAAATTTAGATCTGGAAAGAAAAACATAATGATTAAGTCTATTGAAAAGGAAAGATCGGAGTTACACAGCAAATCCCACATGGCCATATGGATCGACACCAAGGATTTGTCCCAATTAATTATATTCACTTGTCAATATCACATGACTTTCAACATTTGGTTTTTTTTATGTATATACAGTTCTCTCAAGACATAAACTTTGTTAACATAACATAAATGACCCACATGCCCTTTGTGCACCCTATCTTAGAGATAAAGGTCTAATGGTTATTTCATTTTGTCTCTAAATTCAGCTTCAACGAACGTGATGAACAATTTCAAGGAAGCTGTTAACTGTTAGAATATGGTTAATTAAATATTTAGTAGTGTGACAGTGTACTAAGATATCGTGAGGTAGAATCAAACCAATTAGAGAGCATATAATAAATCAAAGCGAAGAAAAGAATTTGTGCTGCGTAAAGGAAAACATTATGTTGTACTCGGCAGTGGAATTTTATTAGACCTTGCAGCTTCAATCATTCCTTTCAGGATCTGATCAAATCATCAAAAGCCAAATGAAATTGTGTTCGGATTTGGTGATTTGAATTGGTGGCATTCATTGACCGCTTTTGCACTTTTTTTTTTATTGCTAGCTGCATTAACATGTTTGTTTCCAGTTCATTTATGAAACAAATACTTCCTCTGAATCGAATCACCATCATGTATCAAAGATGTTATAGTATCTATAAAATTAGCATATTAAATTTACTATAAATTTTTTTAATATGTATGAAAAAAATAGTTAAAATTTATAATTAAAGACAGAGGCAATATTATTTTTACATGAAATTCTAAAAATAAATTTAAAATAACTTCTCCCGAAAAAATGTAAAAAATAAATTTTTTAAAATCCTAAAACAAAATTCTTACTAGTAAATATTTTATTTAAAGAAAACATTGTTAAGAAATATGCAATATTAATTGGGAGTAGGATTTGGGCTTTGAAGACATAAATCTGAGAAGGAGCCCACAGCATGCTTCTAGGTAGTGTACAACATGCCGGGGCATGGGAATGGGCATGGTAGCTGATAACCTGACAGTACATTGAGATACCCGTGTGGCGTGTACAAACAAACCTGCACGTAGCCACATGCCGCAGGTACATTTATTATGGGACTGCGTGACTGTTGGAATCGTATTTGGATTATACGTACTTAATGTGCGTCGCTATTGTTTATTTTAGCCACCGGATCTTGAATCATGGTAGACTTTGTTTTGTTGTAATCATTTTTTGAACATACAATTTCAACCGATCAATCTCAAATAAATGATTGAGATATTTTTTAGGTTGGAATTAGATTGATTTATTCTAAATTTAACACAAAGATGAGTGATTTTAGACATTCGATCGTAATCGTTAGATATACGAGAAAGAAATATCATGATAATAGACATGATATTTTGCATATATTTTCATTATGAATCAATTAATGACAATTGTATTGTGATTACATCGTTAAGTGATACTCTCTATTTCTTTATTAGAAGGACACATATTTTACATTATAGGGTGATTTGAAAATTATGAATTTTTATCTAATATTCGTAACAAAGACTCTTTAAAAACTTTAAAACGACATAATATATAAAAAAAGAATTTTAAAATTCACAATTTTTTGAAAATTATAATATTAATTTACATTATGCTTAGATTAAATTAGGTTTATATATATATATAAAAAAATCAACATATATCTACGTAAAAATTTAAACATAAAAATTTAGTGACATTGTGACAGTTGTGTAATTTAATTATAGAAAATAAAGTGGTTTGTAAATACATCCCTCACGACGAGTAAATGACCAATTACCTCCTTCAATCTTAGTTCCATCACCGTATTCATAGACAATATTATATATTCAATATTACACCATATTAACTAAGATTAAAAGAAATTGTGGAAAACTGTGGACATTTTCTACGGAAGGATCTCATCTATTGATTCCACATATTGCCCATTTGTCGAACATTAAGCTACTTCGAGTGGGACCTGTATTTTGTGTCGTCCATTCTTTTTTTTTTTTTTTGCATTTACTAAATCAAAACATTGATAGTCTTTTAGTCTTTCAATTAAAATCAAACATATTAAATTTAATATTTTAAATATATAAATTAAAATTAAAAGAATTTATTTTTTAAATTATTCGATCATAATGATCTAAGGTACATAATGCCTTCTAATCAATTTCCGTCCATCTTTTTAAAAATGTTAGGTTGCAATTAAATAATTAGATTTAAATTGTCAATATCAAATATAAAATCAAATAATTTTTATTAAATTTTATTTATTTTTTGATTGAATTCATAATTATCAAAGTTTCGTTTTTTCTAACAGTTGAAATCATTGTTTGTTTTCTTAAAAAATATAATAAATTTTATCATAATTAAATTACGCAACTGTCACAATATCACTAAACTTTTATGTAAATATATGTTAATTTTTTTGATATATATATATATAAACCTAATTTGATCTAAGCGTAATGTAAATTAATGTCATAATTTTCAAAAACATTTCAGCCATATGTCATTCACACGAGACATGGCCCATTTTATGCTTCCATCCAATATGCTATTCAAAACTCCACCTCCGCTATGGTACAATGTGCATGAGCCTACTAACTGAGCAATCTGGTGCATATTTTGTTAAAGGATCGTACAAAAAGCACTTATTAAAAATATAAAAGTAGAGAATTTATATTGAAAAGAACAAATTTTGACTTTTAAATGTTGAATACATAATTTCTAATATACTGATCAATATAATTTTTTTATCTTTAATGCTAAACGAGTAACCCCAATAAGACTTGTTAGTATTTCCCTTTGTTAAATTAAAAGGATGTTTTATTCAAACAGATTCATGACATTGATTTGGGTGATGAATTCACTTGCAAATTGTAGGTTTAGATCCTTGAATCCAATGGTTTGTGAATCCGGCGGCAACGGCTGTACATATAACCAGTTCCCTCATAGCACCGGAACCGATCTTGAGCATTGATACAGACGACACAATTCACGTCACATAAACTTACAACTCACAACATACCATTCCTTTACTTTATAACAATTAACAACACACCAAACTATTAGAGAAAACACAAATTCGTTTATTTTTTTCCTTAGTTCAGGAGTTTGGGTTCCATATCATCAATAATACAGCATCCAATAACCACAAAAGATGACACGCTCATGCTTCTTACAGGGTATTATAATTATGCAGATGCTCCACTCAGTGAGAATTCAGCCTCTGCAAATCCACCAATTGGTATAGATCACCTCGCCGTTGCTTAGTCACGGGGAGGTTTGTCCTGAGTAATCAAATCACAATATAACATTTCATAATGATTAATTGACATCACTGGCAACCACAAGTAAAACATGTGCAAGATAATAGTAGCTTGAATGAAAGTAAACCTTCTCTGCTCCAATATTGAATAATCAATTTCTGCTATAATGGTTGCCTCCTCATGTTCTGTAGTAGCCAGAACTTCTCCAAACTGCCACATCGATACTGTCCAAGGTAAGTTTGTGCCTTACTGACAATTACATATTTTTCCCTTCTATTTGTAATTAAAAATAGGATTTATTAAGTTTTTGGTCCCTATAAATATATCATATTTCGTTTTTAGTCCCTCTAAAATTTTTCTTCAAACAATGGTCTCAAATATTTTCTGACAACAATTTTGGTTCATGGTTTTAAATCAATCCATGTGTATCGTCTAAATTTTTTACTAATTTTTTGCATGTATGTTTAGAACAATATAAGAATCTCTTCTACAAAAATTTAGAATTTTTTAACAAGGGATGAATTAAATATAATTTTCTTAAGCTTTTATCGCTTAAAAATTCATATTTAATTCATCTTTTGTAAAAGAATTCAAAAACTTATACGATACCAACTTGTATAATTAGTGCATTTTAAATTTAACAGCTCTACCAAAGAAAAACTAGATATAAAGGATACACTTACTGGACCAACAAGAGTGGAGTGACCCCAAGCCACATAACCAGATGCAGCATCCCGAGCAGGTGAACAGGTTGCCACATATAACTGTTGAAAATGAATTTCTGTAAGTATGCACTTGTCTCCTCAGCATAAAAAGTTTCAATTCACAATATATTATGGTTATAATACACAGAGAGACCACTAACTACAACCCAGCTTTAATCACACAATCAACTGCACCAATCCCAACAATTCAAATGTAAAATATTATGGCAAATTACTTTTCTCAATACCTATTCTATTATTTTCTTTTGATATGTGTAGGAGTCATGCAATCTTTCCAACATATATGGCTCATCTATAAATACATCAATCTGAATGGCCTGATTGGACAACAAATGTAGAGTAATGTTTGCTTTCTAGAACTTATCATACATTAACGCCAAATTCTTTAGGGATTTTTCGTTTTGGTAATTTATTTTCTTGATTTCTTATTCAGCAAATATCTTGCCAATTCAAAGCTACTTTCCTAAATAAAAGAATCAGTTTATTTTTAAATTTGATATACTTAAACAAAATAATATTCCAAAGTTTCAAAAATAAGGGGTCATTACCTGATTATCTGTAGCCCTGCATGTGAAGAAGAAAACACATTAGAAATGAAATGGATTGGAGATCAGTAATTATTATTGAATCAATCAACATCTTCAAAAAAATTAAGAGTTCCAAGCGCCAAATATTAGGAATCCAGTGAAAGAAATGGGAGCAAAACAAAGAGAATGGTGAAACCACTATATATTCTGACTGTAAAGTATGATCATAAGTTTCTCTCCGTTCCTACAACCAAGGTTATATTTATCCATAAATTCCTATTGCAAATTATAAATATGGTTCAGTGAACTATCAGCCTAATTTGATGGATGTAACTAGGGCAAACATTCATAGAACTGTCAGGTTTATAGTGGTTATTTCCGCCTCCGGACAGTACCTAGCATGCTGATGGGCCTTTAATATACATATATATACCAGGGAAGAGTAAATAAAAAATTAAATGGGATTGTTTGGGTGTATGAGGGGAGGAGGATAAATGCTTTTCTTTTGAAGCAGAAGTAGGAGGATTAACGCTGTTATGTACACAGAGTAAGGGGTGGATGAAAAATGACAGATTGAGAGTAACGAAGAAAGTAAATAAGGATTAAGAAGGGTGGCAAGGAGGAACAGGAATTAGGGAGGGTGATTTTTCAAGGATGAGAGCAACGAAAAATTGGATAAGGAGGCGGTAGAACGGAAGTAGGGAGACTAATGAAATTTTGGAGTGAGGTTCGGTGGCTTAGGCCCAATATGACAGTCTGTTCTTTCAGCTCCGATTGTTCTAGTTGTTGCAGTATTTAATTTCTTTTCTCCGTTTTTGAGTATTCTGTTCTTTTCCTGTATTGCCGAGTAGAATTTTTCTTATCTACAAGAGTTTACATGAAGTGAACCATAAAATTCAGTACACTTTTTCTGTCCCTGTCACAAGCACATTATTCAAGAATGGATGTAAAATTTCAAAATATCAGTAGTATAATATTTGTTACAGGTTCTTAAACGTCCAATACATTGTATTTGATACTACCTGGCCCTCTGCAACAACTCCCAATGCAATGGTCCAGTTGTCATGTTAAAAGCCCCAGGATAGCAGAGCAAGTGAGCACCTGGAATAAAAAGCTGAATACTGTAAGTTCCCCAAAGGCCAAAGCTAAAGAACAAGAAAAATAATAAGAACCATGCAATGCCCGTTTGGGAACAAATCAGCCCAACTGGAGAATTAATCTTAAGCAAAACTTACAGATTTCATGGCTTATACATATTACATGAATAATTGACAGATTACATAATAAAGAAAATGAAATATCATACCAAAGAATAATTTTTAAGTTTCTTTCAGTATATCCCTAAAAAAAGAATTACACTAAAGTATCAGAAGTCAGAACCAATTTCTTTTCTGGTATCCACCTCAAAGGAGAAAATATTGTTACTCCATCATGCTAAAAGAACTTAGGAGGCATGAATAAAATCCCTTGGAAAACTCAAATCATCCCCAATCAAATAGAAGTGGGACAAGATTAATTGTTTCTGACCAAATTAATAGAAAAGACAAACCTCTTGCTGCATATATCATTGCTAGTTCCGGAAACCTAATGTCATAGCAGATGCCTATGCCAATGCGTCCAACCTCTGAATGAATCATTTTATTATTACAATTAGTTCACTAAAACACAGAAAAAATCATTGCAAGAAAGACAATAATAATGGAGAATTAACAATTAGACCACTCTCGTGGCACATGCTAGACATAAAGTATGTTCTCTTCTATAAATAAATTTCTTCAGAATGTTTCTTCCTAGAACTAAAAAACAATAAAAAATACACAGTCCAAATAAGTGAACATAATCATCAAAATATACAGAGAACCCTAGTTTTTAGCAAAATCATCCCTCATAGACACATTCATTCACTAATTGTGCATAAGGTAAAATCATCTGGCACTTAAGTTCAATATGACTTATGGAAGAGTGTAAGAAGCTAAACATTACGATCAAGAGGTTAACCCCATCCAACAGTAAAAGTACAACCATACAAATAACAACTTTCACTTTGCTTTCTTTATCCATATCTGCAACCATTCAATATTAGTATAATTTTCTGTAGTTTAAATACACATTATTCATTTACATGATTACAAACACAGGCAGAATAAAAGGACTGCATCAATACTGAAACAGATAGAACCGGGAAACATATGCCTAAATAAGTGTTGAAAGAACATGTTAGACCTGTGTCAACAATTGTCGGAGTCTCCCCAGCAGTAAGAGTCTTTGATTCAATAAAGGTAATCTTCCCAGGGATGTCAATATCAAAAAGATGAATCTGTAGTGACACCACCAGCCAATCATAAATTACAACAAAAAAAAAAAACAGAAAATACTGACACTGATTCATGCATAACATAACTGACAATCCAAATTCTGTTAAGGTATGACAAAAGTTAAATTCCAATAAGAAGCTAGCATATAAAATAAAATATAAAAAGCATGAAATAGATAATCGAATAATTGAGATTAGATTCCCATGAAAGACAAACCTTACGGTGTTTGGCTTTAAGGTTTCCATCAGTGCCAAAGACACAACAAGTGTTGTACAAGCGATCACCAGAACGTTCAGGAATAGAACCACCCACAATGGTGATTTTCAATAAACGAGAGAGTTCAGAGAGCATTGCAGTAGAAGGAGAAGCATCACCACCAGCATCAATATCCTCAGCATAGACAGGAAAGCTATCATTTGAATAAGGACTATTCCAAATTTCCTAACAACAAAAAAGCACAATTGTACAAACACTAATTAATTAAATTCAGAAGAAGCAACAGGTGGTTAATAAGAAAGGTGAACAAGTAAAATAAGAAGCTTACCGGTAAAAGAATGAGCTTAGCCCCCTTGGCAGCAGCGTCTTGAATAGCAGTGCGAGCGTGGGCGATATTTAAGTCCTTATCGGATGTGACTGAGAGTTGACAGAGACCAATTTTGAACTGAAATGAAAGGAAGGAAAATGAGGGAAATGAGGGAGAAAGAGAGAAAGGGAGAGGGAGAGGGAGAACTTGCCTTGGTGAGAGGGGGGGTGGGCATGGGAATTGCGGGGGGTGCACGAGCTAGTTCTGAATTGATGGATGATGATGCAGCAGACATGATTGGAGAAGGGGAAGAGTGGAATTTGCAGTTGCGAGAGGGAAAGGGGAGAGTGTTAGAGAGAAAGGGATTGAAGATGCGATTTCGAGTGTGGTTGAAATTCAAAGATTTCAATGTGTGCATTGACGAAGATATTACGGACGTTTTCATTTTTGTTTTGTTTTTGGAAACTGACTTTTTGCTTTCATTCGTCCTTCAGGCCATCTCATATCAGGAATTGTGGGCGCTTTCACTTTTAGGGCATATTAGGAATTATCCTTTTTTTTTTTAGAATATATTTTGGAATTATATTCAGTTTAGTGCAATAATTTTGTTGAAGTTTTAAACCACACTAAAATTTTAAATTTTGTCGAAATCACAATTAGACAAATTTATTTCATTAATGATCCTTAAAGTATATTTTTCTCGTTCTATTTTTTATAAAGTTATAAATTTATTTCATTAATGTAAAGTAAATAAAAATTTGTCATCTTCTTAATATTTTTTATAAAGTTATAAATTTATTTCATTAATATAAAGTAAATAAAAATTTGTCATCTACTTAATCCTAGCATCATTATAAGATCGACTAATTAGACAAATTTCTATACATTTTAAAAACTACTTATTATTTTTATATATTAGAGATTAAATAAAAGAATTAATAATATTTGAATGATCAAATTAGCGGTTTACTCTTTAAATATTAGATTTCATTGATATATATTCTCAATATAAAAATAAATTTTACATGCATCTAATCACAACTCATTATTATACTATTAGTTCCTAAAATATATTCACTATTATTTCTATGTAAAGAAGCATATACGATTGAATGCATGTATAATTTTTACAAAACTAACTGTGCATACTAAATAAGCTTTTACTAATTGTTGATTTAAAACGAAATAAATAGTTATAAAAAGAAAAAATAATCATTTTCACACTTATTAAGATATATATTTTTAGTTAAAAAAAATATTTAAGTGCATTAAATTATCATAATTTTATATTATAAATGAATTATATTTACTAATTTACCCTTTGTTAGAATTATCATCCCTTCATAATATCAGGTATTGATTTAAGGGTATTTTTGCCATAATAATAGTTGAGTTAAAAAAACAGACATTTAGTTATTTATAATTGAGTTTAGAGCATGTACAAATTTATACATTGACTTTTGAGAAAAAAGGCAAAATAATTTTTCTGAAGATTTTATCATCCAAAAAATGAAATCGAACACTAATTAATTTAAGTAAAGTATAATCTACTTTCAACCGTCAATTTTCTCATTTATTTATTAAAAAAAAAAAAAACTAAATTTGTTCTCACCGTTAAATTAATACGTTGTTACTCTACGTGTCTTTATAAATTCAATTTCAAAAATCGCATTCCATTATTACTGCCAAATAATCACGGTTTTTTTTATATAAAAAAAAAGATACTAAAATAGGATAGACTTCTTCAAAAATAATTCAGGACAAAAATATAAAGTGAGAAAATTAACCATAAAAATAGTAGGGTGAAATAGTCAAAATCACACATATACCTTATTTTCTCTTCATAATAACAATAAACATTTTTCAAAAAACATAAATTGCCCCAAGTGAAACAACCGTTAGATTTCCAACGGTAATTAACCGCCACTCCGTCTTATATATATTTTCCCTTCGAACAAACTTTTTCACAGTTTTTCTCGTTAACTATTTGTTCATCTTCCAACCATATGAAACTCTTCGGTGGCGGCGCTTTATTCCTCTAGCGCCGCTACTTCCATCACCATACTATAAGTTTAAACCGTAATAACAAAGAATAAAAAATAAATCCAAGCATGGAAGATATAAGGTTTCAATTCAGTGACCCATATGAAAGACCCATTAGTCCAAGTTTTTTCAATATGAGTAACCCCACACTGGCAGATTTATCCATTAACAATAACAATGGACCCACTGCAATGTCCCACCAAAATCACCATGAAGTATTTCAACAGAGACAGAACAGTAATTACAATGGAGTGCTTCAACAGAGACAGAGTGGTAATTATAATGATCCATTTTCAAATTCACTGTTATCCCAACAAAATCACCATGGAGTAATTCAACAGGGACATGGTAGTAATTTTGATCAATTTCCTACTCCATTATCACACCAACAAAATAACCGTGGTAGTAATAATGATGATCTATTTACCATTATACAACAATCCAAACTAAATCACCATGAAGTACTTCAACAGGGACAGGGTGGTAATAACAATAATAATAATAATAATGAAACATTTTCTCATCCAATGGTTGAAGATCAAAATGTTAACAATAATTTTACCTTTGGAGGGAATAACTTTGAAGTGGGTAGTACATCACAAATTCATGATAATCAAAATCAACCTGCAAATGATATTCCGGTGTTGTTGAACCACGCCGAAGTGCTAGCACTTGATCAATGGCCACCAGCACCACTTCCATATTTTTGCAGTTGTTGTCATGTTCTCAGAGAAATTATTCATGCTAATGGTTAGTTTTCTAATCATATATATGTGACCAAATTTAATAATATGATCATATTATATTTGATGTATATGTTTATTTGAATTATGGATAGGTATTCAATTTGAAAAACTTGAGATTCATGGAAGACTTGGGTTAATTACTCATGCAATTCATCATCAGACACCTGTTAATGGAGACGCTCCAATTTATCAAATGGTTGAGTAAGTTCTAAGTTTTAGTGAACATTTTTTTTAACTTTATATAGGATGATACTTTTATTTGCATGTCATGCAGACTTAGTAGGGAAAAAACTTTGGTTACTAAATTGTTAATTGTTTTGATAAAAATTTAAAGACACATTTTAATGATGAAAATGTTTGCATCAGTTTTTGTCGGAGAAGTCTTGAAGAAATAAAGATTTTTTTGGCGCAATACTGTGTGGAGCGTAATAGAGCAGGGTATTTCATTCTACAAGATCCTATGTCTGCTTATTATGAAACTCTTTGCACTGGTCTGGATTGGATTGAAGATCTTAATATGGAAGATCCTGTTGATGCTAACAATAATAACAATCAAAATAATTCAGGTTTGTCATGGAAATCACGAAGGAAAAGGAAAAAACAAAGTACTTTTATATTATTTCATTAATCAACAATATAATATATTATATATATTTTCTTTTATTATGTTACGGTGAGTTTCAACAATTATGTTAACAGATGAGATTGTGGAGCCACAAGAGCAAGAGGGTGAGAATGGAACGCCTACTAAAAAGAATCTCTCAGTACAGGTAATTGCATGTTATTAATAAAATTTCTGTTTTCTAGAACAATACTCTGAAACAAAAATGAAAAGATGAGTATAACATAATTTTGTGTAATTAATTATCCTATCCTACTATTCCGTTGTACAGAGGAAGAAAGCAGGAAAACTTACATTGAATGATTTATGCGATCTTTTTCATCTACCTATTGAGGAAGCATCGGAATGTGTGAAGTTATGTCCGACAGTTGTCAAGAAAACTTGTCGTAAAGCAGGATTAGCGCGATGGCCTTACAGAAAGGTAAATGTTTTAAATTTTTTGTTGTTATATTTGTTTTTCAATGAGGTTTGCTCTAATTTAATTATGGATGTGTTAACAACAGGTCAAAAGCATTTTGAAACAGATAGAATTACTGGGAAGTCAATTGCATACACAAGATCCGGCCACAAGGGCGAGGACTCAAGAGGAGATTAACAGGCTTAAACATGAAATGATTCAGCATTGTGGTGGACAAATACCAACAGCAATGTATAACATTCCTCCCCTGCAGCAGCAGCAACATCAGCAGCAGTAGTTTGTCCATTATTATTGTTATTATGGAGATCAAGAGTGGCTAGTTAACCTGATTCTTTCTACAGTGTGTCTGATTAAGTTTGCTTGGTGGCTTTTTATTTGTTGATTGTTTTAGACTTTCTTGGTGGTGGTGTGAATAATGTGGATATGTATATAGTAACTAATGTAGATTGGTGTGGTGATAATGTAGATATTGTAATTTTTGTGTTTGACTATGTGGATATTGTAATTCTATGTAACCTCATATTGTATATATTATTATGGTGGTTATTGGTTATATTTTTGTAGTTTGATATGTAAACTCTAATGATCAGTTGTCAGTTTTCATTGCAAATTAACATCATGGAAACAAAAGGAACTAATTAGTAGAGAGTGCAAAATAGTTCCTCTAGTGTGTAAGGTGACAACTAATTCAAGAACAACTACCAAAAATAAAACTGCCTCCTCAATTTAGATTAAACGTTTAATGTTTTTCACTATAATTAAGAAAAATAATGAATAACGTGGTAAAAAATAGTTTTAGTAGTGGAAAATGACACTTAGAAATCATGCATTAGTAATAGAAAAAGAGTTTGCAGCCGGTAATTGGAGAACTATTTGCAGCCGGCCATAGCTTGACCTCTTAGTATTTGTCTTATCAGAACGAAAGTAAAATAAGACGATATTATATAAGCCACAGGAAGAGAATATGCTAAAAGCATATATAGACACACTTGGATCCAAATTCATAGTCCAGTGAGGACATGGCTGCATCCGATCAAACACTTGTTTGTGTGAAACAAGTGAAGCAAGAGTTATCTAATGAATGGGATGAGAGCATGCCATTACCGGGAGACATCATTGAAGGATTCTCTACACACAATAGCGATGCCGATGAATCCTTTTTGCCTGTCAAAACCAGTTCAGAGTTCAGTTCTCAGCTTGGTAAGATCAACCCACGTTTGGAGTCCATATGGATAAAGGTTAGAAGGGGTGATAGCTTGTTGAAACTGCAGACATGTATTGTCCAGCAGAAAGGCTATGTTCTTAGAAGGAAATATACTATTCAAGCCACAACAGATCATAGGCATATTGCAGATTTAGGAGACTTAACATTGGAGCAATGCACTGAACTGCAAGGTACATATTATCGTTTATCATTATTATTCACAAAGTTTTAACTAGACTAAACTGTATTTTTAGTCTCTAGATATTAGAATAGTGCAACTTTGGCGCTTTATATGTTAATAGTATGAATTAGGTCCTCCAAATTTTCCTCTAGTCACAACTGTCCTCTATCACGAGATCGTCTCCGTGCATTTTTCAATGCTAGTAAGCTAAGTGTTGTTAAAAGATAGAAAGCCTAATGAGAGAGGAGCTTGATTGTGTTAAGAGAACAGGAGACCTATCTCAAGCAATTTTTTAGGGGAGGAGATATTGAAAACGGAATGAACTGTGATTCAAAGTCCAGAAACCTCCTAAGAAGGACAATGGATGATTTCTTCATTCACGATCATTCCATTAGGCAAAACCAAGTTATATAGCAGTGTTGCAAAGTAGTAATGGAATGCTAACAAACTTATTTAAGAATGTAACGAACCTATTTAGGTTTGACACTTATTTGGGCCTCCAGGATCATAACACAATTAGAACATGAGAGACCAAATTACACAATAATATATGCATATCAAAAGTGCAAGAATTTCATCTATTGCCAGAGTTGAAATTTCTTAATACACTCTTGGGACCATATAAGAAGATAGTTCTTATTCTTGTCCAATGCTTAATTTTGTTTTTAACAAGAATAATCTTTTGCTATTTGCAATATAACTAAACCAGCAATTAAACATTCTAAATACATGTTTTTTTTCTTTCAAATTTTTGTAGTAATGAGCAGCAGAGTAGTGCAAACGCAAGGCAAGGGACTCCACATAGATAGGATAAAATACGATTGGAAGATGAAAGTAGGCACCTATCTACCTCACCAAAGCTCTTCAGTTGTAAGCTCCATTCTATTCACACCACTAGCCGGTGAGCACTGCATCAATACCACCACAGCTCGGTGCATGGCTTGGTTTAGTGCATCAATTTCCTCAGGAGTACCTCTTGTTTTTGTCAATATCCAAACTGAACTGATTCCACCAACAATAGTATGTATACTTTTTCTTCAAGTTTCTTAGTAATAGAATAATTGCAATGAATGCACTAATGTGTCAATTTCAACCACACTACTACACAATACAGGAAAAGACTAATCTTTCAAACATGCAACAAAAGCATTACACTGCCCAAATAATTCATGGTATAAGGTTGTGGTTTCTACCTGGACTAGAAGAAATTCCAATAGAATTGATCCCTGAACCCAATGAAGTTCGTTTTGGAATGGAGATTAATCGAACAGAAGAGGTAGATAATTAGAGACAGAAAAATAAAACGCAAAAGTAACTTTGAAAGAATGAAATGTTGTAAAATGTTGCTTACAAAATATGCATGTGCAGGGCTTTGTGTGCATCTATTCAGTGACGGGGGGTACGTCAGCAGATCGTGGCGGGTTAAAAGAGCTCCATGAAGAGGCAACTGCAAATGGATTCCTTCTTGTGATTTCTCGATTGGAAGGAAAGAGCAAAATGCCAACGAGTGTTTGCTCTGATGGTCTTATACATTGTTGTGATCATGCTGAAATGAAAGACCTTCTCGTTTCTGCAATAGACCAATATGAGATTATTCACCTCCATGTCATGGCATGGCCAAACCAAACTCGTTCTTCTCCAACTCAAGTTGTTGGCTTTGCAGCTCTTTTACCCCCACAAAGATCGTTTTCCACTCATCACTATGATTAAAGGGTAAACACCGTATAGTTATAAAATGACTTTAGTTGAAATTATATGTGGTTAGAATATTCTGATATGATGTCATTCCCCTCCCAACATGTTGTATTATAACAGGTTTCAAAAATGATTTGATTTAGTATGAATATTTCGTCGAGTAATATGTTTGTATTGCTTATAAGTAATATTATATTTATAATCCTTTTAGTTTTTATTTTATTAAGGGGAATATATGAACAACATTCTCATGGTTTCTTAGATTATTTTTTGTTTACTAAAAGATGACTAGTATTCTTAGCATGTTAAGTGGGGAAAAGACCAGTCACATTTAATTGTTTTAATGTACAATTAAAGATTGCCTTTCACGTAAGCATTACTACCAATTACTCTGGTTTGAAAAAAAATCATTGAGATTATGATAGGTAGTTAAAAAAAAAATGAAATTTAAAATCCAACGTTATCAACTCATCCATATTATTTTCAAACTCAACCACCTTTTCCTAAATTCATCCACATATCCTATATTTTATTTGACGTGAAAAATTTGGAAATAAAAAATACTGTCATTCTCCAACTTTTATTCCCTTTACCAACACCATCAAAGATATTGCCACTACCTCAAAAAAAATAAAAAATAAACAGATCCAATATTAACATTAGAGAAAATGAGTCCCAGAATAAAATTCTAAAAAATTCAAACTTTAGCTCAAAAAATGAAGAGGTTGGAAAAATAAAAAACAATCCATAAAAAATAAAATCAACGTTTCAGATTTTTTTAGGTTTGCTTCTTATTTGTTGAATGTTTTTATTTTATCTTTGTTGTTTTTCATAATTTTTTATGTCTAAAAAATCCAAAATTAAAAATAAATAGATTAATTTGAGTTATTATTCTTTATTTTGGATGATTTGAGTATGTCTTTGAGTTTTGTTTAGTTAAGATATATTTTCTTTAAAGTTTTTTATTTTATTTAGTGGTGTTGAATTTAAGATGAGAAAGTGATTTGGTTTAGATAGCTGGTTTATTGTTGAACATAAAACTAGAGAATTTTTTTTGAAATAATTAATGTTTGACATTTACTATGGGTAGATATGATAAGAATGTGGTTTAGGGTTGAGTTTAAGATGAAAATGTGATTTTATTTGATGGGGTTTATATGTAGATGTGGATGGAGTTTGAGGGGAAGAAATTGAATGTGAGATGTTGGATTTAGAATGGAAATGTTGGGATGTTCATAAAAAAAATTGAAGTTATTAGTTGTGCATATAGAAAAGATATTTTTGGGTGTCTTAAAAATGTCTAAGGTATTATAAAAAATATATATCACTAATCAATAATTTTCTCTAATTTATCTACATAACAATTATTATAATATTTATTAAAATTAATTAAATTAAATATTTTAATACATTATTTCAATAGTAATTAAATAAATTATTTTTATAATTGAAATTAAAATTTTAATTAAAATGCTTATTAAAAAAATATTTAAAAATAAAATTAAAAAATTTACTGATGTTAAATTTAAAATATAATGAAGTTGATTTGTGGATAATATTGATGTATTGTAAAATTCCATAACATATTGAAAAGAGTAAAACGAAAAAGAATACCGAAAAGGCACCGAGAGAGTAACGGACACGCGCCCATTTCCTTGATCCACAGAAAGCTCACTAAAATGAACATTGAGAAAGCTTGTCCCATTCTCTCCCATCTTTACCCTTTTTCCTCTTTGTTTCTTCCACACACACGCTACGCTGCCTATACTGCTTTTTCTACTCTTCCGAGTACAACTCTATATCCTTATTTCTCTTACTTCTTTTTCCATGTCAACCTCTCTTCATTAGCTTTTCCTCCTCCCTTTCATCTTTATCCATTCACTCAACACACCAAATGTTTTACCCATTTACGCTCATCATCCTATCCAACAACAATTTTTAAATTTTAATTCCATTTCTATCCTCTTTCTCTAGCCCTGTGTTCCTTTCAAACAAAAATACAAAAACCTAAAACTGTCCTTTATTGTAACAAAGGAAAAGACACCACCACCCCATCTTACCCATTTCATCTTTGATTGCGATTTTATTAACTTTGTCGTGTAGCAAGGGTTTCTTAATTTCTTCCTCTTTTCATTTTTATTTTGATCTTTCTTTCTCTTCATTGAACATGAGTTTAACCACAGCAAAAGACGATTCATCTTCGGAAATTCACATACCAGCTGAAATCGATTGGCACATGTTAGATAAATCCAAGTTTTTCTTCCTCGGCGCCGCCTTATTCTCCGGTGTCTCCGCCGCACTTTATCCGATGGTGGTTTTAAAAACTCGCCAACAGGTTTCTTCTTCTCATTATTCTTGTCTCAACATGTCATATGCTATCATGCGCCATGAAGGTTTTAGAGGTTTTTACAAAGGTTTTGGTACTTCTTTAATGGGTACTATACCTGCTAGAGCACTTTACATGACAGCACTTGAAGTAACTAAGAGTAACGTTGCTACTGCTTTTGTTGAATTGGGTTTTTCTGATAACACTGCTACTGCTATAGCTAGTGCTGCAGCTGGTGTTACTTCTGCTATGTCTGCACAATTAGTTTGGACCCCAATTGATGTTGTTAGTCAAAGACTCATGGTTCAAGGTACTTGTAGTAATAATGGTGGACGAAATAGTGCTATTTTAGCTAATCTTAATTCTGAGAATTATAGAAATGGTTTTGATGTTTTTAGAAAAATTCTTTATGCTGATGGAGCAAGAGGGTTATATAGAGGATTTGGGATTTCAATTTTGACTTATGCACCATCTAATGCTGTTTGGTGGACTTCTTATTCTATGGTTCATAGGTTTATATGGGGTGCTTTTGGTTCATGTTTGTGTAAAAAGGAAGACAAAGAGAGTGGTAATAGTGGATGTGTTGGTTTTAGGCCTAATTCTAAGGCAATGATTGGTGTACAAGGTTTCAGTGCGGTTGTTGCTAGTGGAGTTTCTGCAATTGTGACAATGCCTTTTGATACAATTAAGACTAGGTTGCAGGTTTTGGATACAGAGGTGAATGGAAGAAAGAGACCTTTAACTTTTGTGCAGACAGTGAGGAATTTGGTGAATGAAGGTGGTTTGTTTGCTTGTTATAGAGGATTGGGTCCAAGGTGGGTTTCAATGTCTATGTCTGCCACAACTATGATTACTACTTATGAGTTTTTGAAACGTATGTCTACTAAGAGGCAAGATTAATTCAATTCACTTTTATGATCGTATAGGATACTTTCAGTTATAGTTTTAAATTGCTGTCCATAACTACAATTATGGTCGTAATATCACGGATTTTGAAGTTGTCGTATCAACATTGCAACCGCAATTTCGATCGCATCAATCACATTCTTCTACATTTCATCGCAATGTAAAAATTCGAAGTGTAACTACAGCTGCAATTTAAAATCATGCTTTTTAGTGGTATAAAAGACTAGTACATAGGATTAGGATTATTTTTTTTTCCTTTTGTTTCCATTGGAATGTTTGTAAATTTTAGTTTGTTATGGTCTTTGATGCTCATATGATGGATGAGCTTGTATATTCTACTCTTTTGCCTTTTCTAAAATTTAAGTTACAAACAGACGTTTCCTTATAATTGTTACTATTATTTTTGAAGTTTTGTCTTACATATTTTAGAAAGTTTTGCTCTTTTAAATTATTCGTATGTTGAGGGTGAGATGGATATAGGACTCTGGCTTTTGAGGTTTTCAAAGGACGTAGTCATGTAGATTCTGTGACATGAATCACAAGATCATTATGGCCTTCCAAAATCCAACCTTATGACAAATCAAATTATCAATATTAATTTTGTTTAGATTTTATTGTTTGCTTTTCTTATAGTAAAATTGCTAATTCTTTTGTCCAAAAAAAAATCTGGTGATTGTATATTTGTATTAGAATCATAGTAGTAGTTTGGCATCGTGTAAAATTGGTAAAAAAAAGTTGGAAAGTATGGTAGGATCAGTTATTATTCTTAGGAATCTTTTGGATGATGTGATAGTTTATTTTTACAATATTTTTATATTTTTTTAGTGAAATGTTGGTTATTTCTTATTTCATTGACTCAAAGTAGTTCTGGGTTTTCTAATTTTGGCTTCTGCTTTCCTTATATTTCTAAGTGTATAAAAAGAAGTAGATCGAGTTTTTTTTTACAAAGTGCAAAAAAGTAAATGGGGATATTTTAAAACTACACAATTAATTAATAGAAAATGACTTTTAATTTAAATAAAAATAAATACAATTTTTTTAAAAATGTTAGAAGCTATTATTTAATAAGATCTCAAATATTAGTCTTAATTGATATACAGTCGTTCTCATAATAATTTTTTTTTATTTAAATAAAAATAAATACAATTTTTAAAAAAATGTTAGAAGCTATTATTTAATAAGATCTCAAATATTAGTCTTAATTGATATACAGTCGTTCTCATAATAAATTTTTGGTATTTTTTTATTAATGGAAAATAAAGACAAGCAAACGGCTTGAAGTTCGACATGAATGGATATTTTTAAAATTACGATTCCGAACAATATCAAGATCGTGAAAATAGTTTGATATTTGACATTAATATTATAAATGAAACTACAATTTTAATAAAACATGTGATTCAATATTTAAAAGAATTTCTCAAAAAGACAACTAAACTCGGATGGTCCAAGATTACCATTTACCAATAAGCTACCATCATGTTTATTTCAAAAATTGGCTTTAATATTTCATCAACCAAAAAAGAGGGGTCGATGAATAACATTAATTTTATTCCAAAATTTGTTAAAATTTAGAATAATTATATAGATGAAATTAAGTGTTGATGAATTTTAATTAAAGATGAATCATTTAATAAAATTTGAATTTAAATTTTAGTTGAAATAATTACCGATCATATTTTATTTACTTTTTAATTGAATTTTAAATTATGAGAATTTATTTTTTAATGAATTAAAAGATTAAGAAAAAAATAATTACACAATTTTAAAAACATGACAGACAAAAAAAAAATTCAACAACTCTTTTAAATAAAATAAAAGAATTTTGGCAAAACTATTTTTCTTCTGAAAGCAAAACTAAATCTAAAGAAAAAATGAAATAAGAAGAATCTAGATGTAAAAAAGATTATAATGATATTATAGGTAGAAGAAGCAAAAGTAATGAATGGCGGTGGAAGGAGTGATAACCGAGATAACAAATGAAGCATGATAGGAGAACAAAATAATTGGGCATCATAAATTTCCGCCTCTACTAAAACCAGGGGCTGATAAGAGAAAAACCATTTCGATAAACCAAATAATAATAATAATACGTACCAATCGGGGTATTTCTGTCAGTGTTGGAGAACAATGTATATGATGATCTTGTTTTTCTATGAAATATTGGGCAGCAAAAACAGTGTGCTACTCTCCTCCTATCCAAAATGCCTGATCCCATGGAAAGTTACAATTTATTTGAGGCAGAAATTTCGCAACTTAGAAACAGACATAATGCCGCATGAAATTTAACCGAATAAACAATCACAAAATAGTTTTTGGGCAACTTGGTTAGGAAAAGATAACAAGTCCTCGTTGAGAAAAATACACTTATTAACAAACACATGTGGTTATACTTTTTAAATAAAGAATATATAAACTCTCAATTTTATATTTTTATTGATCAAGTATTATACTCTTTCC